>NC_073692.1:233873770-234173770 GCF_029784155.1 Uranotaenia lowii | reverse complement strand
AAGACCCAGGTATTTAAAGGTTTTCACCTGCTCTATGACAGTTGTATCAACTTGAAGCTGTCCATGGTAGGAAGAGAGCCGATTGGTTGAGCTGAAGAAAACGTACTTGGTCTTATCCAGGTTAAGTGAAAGAAGGTTGACATCGAAGTAAGCTTTCAACTTTTCTAGATCCGTTGACATCTGGCAAATTATTGTCGTAGCATCAGAGTTCTCGTATGACAACGATGTATCGTCAGCAAATAACCTAGGCTTACCATGCAAACGTAGTTTGTGCAAATCGTTCACATATAGAATGAAAAGAAGTGGCCCTAGATTACTGCCCTGGGGAACTCCTACACACAGGTCTCCGAGGTCACTAGATGCCTGGTTTGTTTGCACGTACTGCTTCCGATTGGCAAGAAAACTGGCGAAAAGAGCATTCGCGTTGCCTCTGATTCCAAGATCACTCAGTTTCCGAAGCATAATGGCGTGGTCAATCGTATCGAAAGCTTTTTTTTGCATTACTTTTTATTATCTCCCCCTCGTGATGTCTCAACTCCAAGTGACAAAAGAAGAAATTCGAATTTGTTCCGGCTCAAAATCATTCCATTAAAACTAACAGTGAATACTATTTATTTGACTATGAAACAAATTAAATTTCAGAATCTGTGTTTCCAATTTCTAGTATCAGTTTAATTAATCTTTTTAGTTAGGCTGGAACAAATATCAATTTCTTCTTTTGTCACCCCCCCCCCCCCCCTTCGAAATTTCCAAAAACCCGAAGGGGGAAATAAATAAAGTTTTAAGTATTTCATGGAAATTTCGATAAAAATTTCAAGCATCCCAAAGATTACAAAACCAAAAAACAAATTTTGGAAGATAGAAGTTATTTCACCATGTGTATTCTTGATTTTATTGAATTTTTAGATAAAATTTATAGGTTTTGTGCAATGATATAGTAAGTAAATTTGTTGCATACAAGCTTTTGAACAATTTATTCCAATTTATTTGTTTTTCGCATTATTTTTTATTGTCCCCCCCCCCCCCCCCCCCCCCTCGCGATGTTCCAACTCCGAGTGACAAAAGAAGGATTTGAAATTTGTTCCGGCCTTATTTATCGTAGATTTAAGTTTATTTATTCCAATCTTTTTTTGTTTTTTTTTCTCTAAACTAATGCCTGATGAAACGAAAAAAAAATAGACTCTTGCACTACTTCCATAGTACAGACAGAGTTCAATATAACCCACGATAATGACTTAGAAGTCAATCCATATTCGAGCATCATATGTTACAAAACTTGTATCAATATGTATCTTATACACATCTCACATGAGTCTTGCATAATTGATGCTTAGGCTACGACTACAGATTGAACAAAGCCTTAGATAAAATTTCAAGTCTGAGCAATACATGAAGTTTCTATTTTTCCAAATTTAATAAAATCAACTTCAATTACAATGCCAAATCCACTCTGCTGGCCGTAGCATTAAAATAATCGATAGAGAAGAAATCCCGCATGGTTCCTGCAAAATCTTCGGTTCAATCAAATGATATTTGATTTACTAGAAAGAACGAAATATGTTATGTTTTCTCAAACACGATTTGGTGTGGGGCCAAAAAGTTTCAATCGGTCTCGCATGAGAACAATTTGGCAGATTCATCTCATTCGATACGATGTTGGATTTGTACCTAGCCACAGTACTGGGCGATCATGTCTGTATTCATTGTGGTAGTAGTAAAAATCCGCTCGGAAAGCATGCAACACTAACATGTAGCTTGCCAAACCATTGGCTATTTACTGAATTTTTCGGTAAAAATTGATGTCTCCGTCTCGTCAATACTTTGGCCATCCTAAACTCGTCACCCGGAAGCGTTTTTTTAATCAACTTGTAAAAGATTTCCTCGTGTTACTGATTTTCCGCACAACAGTTGATATGGCCTGCCGTCGACCAGGCCGAACTGACGCATTCTTAATCTGCAGGTTTTGAAACTTATGTTATTCATATGCAAAACAGAAACATCTAAAATAATTCAATGGGATGCGGTCATTAGATTATCAACTATTGCTTCTAGTTTTTAAGTTTTACTGATTTCGTCTATAGTTAAAAATATTTGTACATTCAAACTCGAGTGACTCGGAAAAATGCTGATGGCGTTCAGTTTGGTCTGGTTTAACCTCGACCATATAATTTACTAGCTATTTGTCTGATGGAAGCAGCTTGTTTTTAATTCGTCTTCGGCTTCTTCTGCTTCTTATATGTCTTCAGGCCCAATCTTTCAAGGGCACGACCCAAGTAACACCGATAGTTTTATTAGACTGTTCGAGCCCCTTATAAAACCAAAACTTCATTTAGTAGCCTGCTACGAAACTTTAAATGTTACTTGGGGATGGGCGGGGGCGAGGGGATCCCAATTTTTGGCCATATCCCGAACTTAGTGAGTCTTGTTGCTGGCGAAAGCACGAATGGCTCTACGGTCCAAAGTTTTGTCCACTGGATCCAGTTTCCGCATAGATTATTTCTGGCCACGAAGCTGCTTCCATATTCGTACTTCGAAATCGAATTTCAGACCGCTTCAATGCTTACTTCATTCATGTTTGCCTGCGGACTTAACGAAATGATAGACGATATTTTTGCTGTTTTTCGGAAAAATGCTTCTTATTTTTGCGAAAATTGTGTGAATTGGAGCTCAGATTTTTAAATTCAACTGTAAACAACAGCGCCCATAAGAAATTAGCTGTTTAAACTTTATCTGCAATGAGCAGGGTTGAATCCAAATCGTATTTAAGTATTATGGGACACCCAATATATGTGATATTGGAATCATTTTATTTTTGCTTATTTGATTTGATGATGATAATTTTTTTTTATCGGATATACCGGTTTTTCTTCCATTCAAAAACCGGTATTTCGGTTTATGAAAAATCAAAGGTTTTGGTAATCGCAGCAAGCCGTGCTCGAGAACGGTCGTGTTTTTTCCAACGTCGCGTTTTCTCGTTTGTATTTTCGCGAATATCAATTTTGATGAATTTTAGGTGTTTTGGAGATTTCTGTTTAGAAAGATACATATTACAAGTGGTTGAAATGCATCCAAATAATTGAAATAGATGCTTTTTATTTCTAATTTTGGTGTTCTGTTGTGCTTGGCGAATCGTGCGTGAAGAATATCAATCGGTGGTTATAAAAAAAAAGGAATTCTATTTCCGGTCGTCGTGATTTTCATAAAAAAAAGCGAACAATCAATTGGCAGTTGATGTGAGGCTGTTGAAACTGAGGGAACAGTGATGTTGAGAACATGTGAATGCAACCAATTTGAAGATGATCGGAACCAGGAAAAACAGGGAGATAGCACCAGCAGGAACTTTTGGAGTTTGGTGAGATCGTTTCTTTTTAAAATTACTCTTTTAACCCTTATTCGTCCCAGATTTTTCCCAATTACCAATCAATCAATAGTGTTGAATTTTAGCAAAATATCATATGAAGCGTTTGGTAGGGATCTCCACGCTTCATTCCTCCCTTGTTCCTGTATCTTTCGCGGTTTTCATCACAAGGTTGGCCTGGCCGTAGTAGAATCTGCAATGCATGGTAATATGTAACAGATAGTACGCTGAAAAGAAAAATGAAAGACGCAAGTCTTCCATTTTCCAGGATGCCTACACCCATATAAGAGGTTGCAGAAATCCAATGCCTTTTTAGCAAATCTCTGTGCCGATAATGCTCTGAAATGTGCACTATGCCGAAGACGGTATGTTTGAAAAACCGTAACTGGCATAAGGACTCGGCTTCCAACCAAAATTATTCATGACCACTACATTCAAGCGAAACAAGAAAAACATTTTATGGGATTTCGTTCCTATTGGATAATCCATCCCAGAAACAAGAAAATATAAATAATAACAACAGCGCCGTAGGGAGATTCGAACTCAAATCACCAATTGCATCGTCTTGCCAGTCCGACATCTTAACCAGTGTACTATTTGAACTTCATGCAAGACGAGGGCTATTTGTCATAGGCTTTCTGCCACCGATCAATCACAAAAAAATAACGCACGACGGAGGCTTTCCGGCGTTTGGCCTCCTTTCAAGGTATTCCTTTGTTTTGGATGGAAACGGGAAGGGGGACGGGAAACGGGAAACCCATTGAATGAGAACTTTGCTTTGCTTACTGCCTGCTATTACATACACACGCTACATATACACAGCTGCTAAAGCGGGGCAGCTTGGCCAGTAATTGTTTGCCGGTGAATTGAAGGAATGTTTTTGTTGTTGCTTTTGCTACATACACACGCACAGCTTAGCCGTTGTTGTTTGCCGGCGGATTGAATTGAAGGAATATTTTTGTTGTTGCTTTTGCTACACACGCGTTTGCCGGCAGATTGAATTGAAGGAATATGTTTGTTGTTGCTTTTGCTACACACGCACAGTGCTCGGTTCGCTGGCTGCCTGGTGTTGGCCGGTATTTATTTCTATCCTTCTTCGTCTTGTGATGCGATAGGGAGGGACGTCAATTCGTTTTTATTTTGTTTCTTTCAGACATACGCAATTCGGTTAACTTGGGAGGTTAATGCCGGTGGGAGCAAATCGAATCAGCACCGGTCGCGGTATCTTCTTGTACCGATGATGCTATGTAATTGACTACACGCCATTGGCACAGAGGCTGAATTTTGGGTACATGTTTTGGCCATGTTGATGTTAGAAGAAGAAGAAGAAGAAGAAGAAAAATCAAAGGTTTTGGTAAAACCAATTAGACCGCCCTACTTTTGGTTCCCCAAGCAGCAGTGTAAAATATTAGGTGATTCCTGAATTAGTGCATCGAGTTTAAATTTTGCATGGAAGTTTGTTTAGATAAGATATGTTTTCATCCAGAAAAATTCAAATAAGAATTTGATGAATTTATCGGCAAGTTTAACAAATTAAAAAATGTGTTTTCTAGTTGTCCAGACGTTTCGAGTTACTCTGGCAACAACTCTTTTTCAGTGGACTAAATTACTGAATGATAGTAACAGAACTTGTAAGAATTTTTCCCTCACAAATATAACTACTAAGCCATTTTTAAGGTTAAGTTTAAAGCTTACTAATAGTAGGTTGCATGTATCATTGACTCACTGCCTGAACCAATCATTCTAGGATCTAGACCTACATGGATCGCCTCATTGCTATCGTCAAACGGAGCTTTAGATGCAAAATTTGTATACTACAGCATTTATTAAAGTTTTATTTGAATATTATTATTATTATTATTATTATTATTAAGTTTTATTCATCGAACATTTTGTTTTAATGAATTATCTATACTAAGGATCTATACAAAACAATTAGATAACACGAAATAATGAAGACTGGCGTACTCGGTTGATGAATCGGCTAGATGGCTCCCCCAATTGATGTAGATGCTCAGCAATCTGGAACGTACGCATCATTGCACTCACTGGTTCATTATGTCCATAAGATGTTCGGTGGGTTCGATTCGATAGCAAAGAGTGATGACGTAAAGTCCTCGAAGGAGCATTAAAGTTGATCATTCCTAGCAGGTTTGGCGACTGAATTTCTCCATTCAGTATTTTTGCGATGAATGATGCCTGTTGAGTTTTTCGGCGGCGTTCCAATGTTTCTAATCCCAGAAGCTGGCACCGGTCGGAATATGCGGGAAGGTTTTCAGGATTACGCCAGGGTAGATGTCGTAGAGCGAATCTAACAAAACGCTTTTGTACACGCTCGATTCGCAAAATCCAACATAACTGATAGGGAGCCCAAACAATTGCAGCATGTTCTGTAACTGACCGGACAAGAGCGCAGTAGAGTGACTTCAAGCACAATGGGTCTCTGAACTCTCGTGCTACTTTGGAGATGAAGCCAAGCTGACGATTCGCCTTTCTTATAACTGAAGTTCGTTGACTATCGAACGTAAGCTGAGCATCGAGGATAACTCCAAGGTCGTCAACTTCAAATACCCTGTCAAGGCGCTGGTTATCGATGTTATAATCATATAAAATTGGCGTTTTCTTTCTATGGAATGTTATAACGGAACACTTGGAGACGCTGACTGATAGCTTATTAAGTCTACACCATTCACCAAAGTGATCTAGTAAAGATTGAAGGTGTGCACAATCGACAGTGGATTCAACTGGAACGAATAGTTTCAGATCATCAGCATATCCTATTTTGGTTCCAATTTCCAAGCTAAGGATCAAGTCGTTGAAAAACAGAACAAACAGTAAAGGTCCCAAATTGCTCCCTTGCGGCACGCCAGATCGGTTAGTGAATGGAAATGATATGCTATCACCAAATTTAATCCTAATACACCGCTCAGTGAGGAATGATTTCAACCAAGAGATCATGTTGTCATGAATACCGAGCTTAGCTAGCTTAGCGAGTAAGATTCCGTGTTAGTTATCATTTTATGACAACAATATGATTATGACAAAGCTGCTCACATCATAGAATAGTTTTTTAAAGTTTTTAATTCTCATAGAAAATTTAAAAAAAATCAACCAATAGAAGTACAAAATATTAAATTTTTCGATTCCGTAATAAACTTTACCAGTATGACGGATTATCTTAATGATATCACATTAAAGCTTAATATTTGTTTCTTTATCCTATACCAACACAGTTGGTGAAAACATATTTTACGGACAATCATCACGGTTTGAAAATTAATATTTCTTTAATTCAGTTACCAGACCAGTCTGGGCTAAAATGCATCAAAGTGCAAATCAGAGATTCACTTTTTAAATTTCGTTTCCTCATGCTGGAATTTTATTCATTTGCATCACGCGTTTGTTTATTTGAAAATTTTATCCACCCAAACTGTGCAACCCAGTGGCAGGCTTGGAAGGAACCTATGGTCAGCTTCTTGGTCCTGGACCGCGGCTCGCCGGAGAAGGAGGCTTGCACCTGAATCGCGCTGATGCCTTTCGTCGAGGTCTGTGGTTGACTGGCTGCCGCAGGGAGAGGAGATGGTGTGGAAAGCCGTTGCCTTCCGAGGGGCTATCTGATGATGATCGGGTGTAATGGAAGACGCAATTCAAGTGAGCCGTTATATCACCGCTACACACAAACATTTATTTTTATGATTTCAGCTAGCAGAATTTTTTGTAGTATGTTTTACCCCTAAATGTATGCAACGCGCTTATGCTCTTTAAAACATTTTTGACAGAAAAAACTAAAAATTTAATTCGAACAAAACCACAAATTTCTGCAATTGGTGCTTTATGCTTTATGCCATCACAAATATATCAAAATCTATAAGTTTTCGAAAAAAGTCATTTTATTTTTCATTAAAAACAAATTTTGTTGCAAATTACCTAAGTAAAATGAAAGTCGCATGGATTTGTAAATTGAAAAATAACCAGTGTTCGGCATCGCTAACTGAAAAATTAGCGCCGCTAGTTAAATCGCTAACTCATTCAAAGTTAGCGATCGCTAATTCAATACGCTAAATGTGCCGAAAAAGTTATCGCTTTAAGCTTAAAGCGCTAATCGCTAACTGCTGAACAACATTTAGGCCGGAACAAATATTAAATTCTTCTTTTGTTACGCCCTTCCCCCCTTCGATTTTTTCAACTACCCAAGCGGGAGTAAATAAAGTTTTAAGAATTTCATTTGGATAAATTCGTTAAATTGCTCAATTTTTTTTTTACAAGCAGCAAAACATAACTGTCTAAGAGGGGAATTGTATAATCTCTGTGCTACAGATAAAAAAATCTGAATTATTGAACAATTACAAGAACAAAAAACAGAATGTGAAAGATGGAAGCTATGTTGTTTTTAAATTTTGATTAAAATTTTAATCGATTTATAGGTTTTGTGCAAAGTAGATGGTATGCAATTTCGTTGCAAACAATCTTTTGTGCATTTCATTCTCTTTTTTGCATTATAATTACATTATCCTCATTTAAAATCTCTAATCTGTTTTCCCCTTTTTTAAACTAGCAATAAACTAGTAACAACTTTAAAAAGTGAATTAATGCTATGGTGATTTTATCTTATTTTTATTTGAACTGATCTGTATAATCTCTAAAAAACTGTATTGTGAAAAGTAAATATCTCAACCACTTTAAAATAAACGCTGATTAAGGGACGTTAAACATAGATTTATATTTTTTAACACCTTTTATTGTTATCTTCTTCTGTAAATGCTGCGTGTTAAAAGAGGGGAAAATGAAACTAAATACGCATTCCTCCAGTGAATCCAAAGAATGATGCCCAATATCACCTCAACTTGATTAATGACAAAATATTCTTTCTGTCACTAATAGTTTGAGAGATTAATACAAATATATGGGAGTTAGCGATCTTCAATTAGCGTCTATTTGATATCTCATCAACCTTAAAACTTTGGATGTACAAGAGTTATGATTAGAAGCCGTTGAAGTTGAAAAGTGTTGCATGATGCCCCAATTGACGGTATATTAGATTTTAGTGCCGCAGTGAGGTGATCAATGTTCTAGCGATGTTTAGAATGATCGATGATCGGATAAGTTCATCAGCATCGAACAAAACAACACGATTACTGTACCTTCAGTTGTGAAATACGATCAGGAACATACATTGATAATGAGTGATTTTCGGAACACTGGTTCCAACGTTTTTTTTGTGGTTTTTTCATTCTATTTCATTCTATTCTTTGTTTGAAAAAGTAGGTTTTAAATTTTGACATTGGTTTTCTATATTTAATATTAACTCATCAATCTCATTGAGACGCTGAATATTTTTTAAAGTTAAATATAAAAAAATTGAACTAGCGATGGTTGATTTTATTATGAAAATCATAATCATATCCATAAAATTCTTTTAATCAAACTTTAGTAGACTGAATATGCTGTTCAAATCACAACCTCCTGTTTGAAGTGAACGTCATTTTCTGCTTCTTGATCACAGGGGCGGTCCTAGAGCTGGCTCTTGGGGGGGGTGATTTTCTAAATTTTTAAAAATCAGTCAATAACGTAAATATATTGCGAAAAAAACGTTCATTTGGAGAGTGCGAGGGGGGAGGAGGAGAGGGGGGGGGGGGGTTGTGTGCAGTTTCAAATGAGATTTTAATATTTGCTGCACACCAGAACCGTGCGATGGACACGTCCATGGGTGGGGGATTTTGAATTTCAAATTTTGTTAGAAATTATAAAAGACCAAAAAAAAGGACAATAAATAAGCAAATTGATTTCTAAAACCATGTTGAAACCCATAATCATCACACAAACTCGAAAAAAGATACTGATACGAATCAAAATAAATCAGAATCAAAATTTCAAATCAATTTTATTTCCGGTTAGTCATTAATAATTCATTCGAAATGTTGATACTTATTCTGAACAAAAAAAAATTCAAGCAAGTATTTTTAAAACATCAAAAACGTAATGCGAATTAAAAATTGGAATAAAGCCAGAATTTGAAGCTTCGGGCATAACAATCAGTGCACAGAAGAAGAATAGATCAAATATAACACCAGATTTGATAAGAAATTAAACTCGAATTCTTACAAAAAATCAGATCAGATCAGAATATTTAATTGATAATAATGTAAATTATCAACCATATTAATTTACATTTCTTTTCTTCAATTTCAATTTTAGTTTCGGTTGAAAAATTCCTCTGTAATGTCATCCATTTGAAATACTATTCAATAACAATTTGAAATGTGAATTATCGATGAGTAAATTATATCCATTTTGAACTTCAGAGAATTTATTCGTATTTAGCAGATGATTAATTTAAAAATGAAAATAATAAATTCTATTAAGTTTTCAAGTTTATGTATTTAAAATACAACAACAATTCATCATCACTGACAAAGTACAATTCGGGAAATGGAAGAGTTCTTAAATGATCAAACACGAAACTGATCCCTTTTATTTAGTTATTTATTCATTTATTCATTTATTCATTTGTTTATTTTTTTATCCATGAGGAATGAATTGATGACATGTGATTAAAATGCTTCTTTAAAAATTCTACTTTCTCATTTTCAATATCCATACATTTCTAACTTTCTATTTGACAAGAATTTTCATAGTGTTGAAATGTTCTTAGTTATGTTCTTTTAATTTTCATCGATAAGGTCGATAAATAAAATAAACAAACAAAATCACGGTGATTAACTCTTCATAAATTTAAATATAATATGAAGATGGAAAAGATTAGTTATTAACATTTGAAAAAGATTTTTCTTATAAAAAACGTATTTCCAAAATAATGCAAGAGATAGCATTTTGGTGTCTATTTTTTAATAATTGATTTAGTAGAACTCGTACTTCAACTAGATTTTGTTTATCACCTCTCGTTTTGGTGATATAGAGTTTATATAGAGTTTTAAAAAGAATCAGTTTTGAGTGAAATCAATCATTGATAACTGATGAACTTACAAGTTAACATGAAAAAAAAACTGATTCTGAACTTGTTTATTATATTTTATTCAATTAAGAAATACTATTTTCATGATGATGAATGATCTTAAAAAAATCTACAGTGTTTAATAATTCTAAAACACAAGAATTTCTGACATCATTGACTAAAAAAAGTTTAAAAAACAAAGGTTTTATTTTATTGAAAAATTTGCTGAAGTCGGAAAAACGATTTGGTTTCTGCTTTGAGAAATATCCTAAATCCTATGTTGTCATTACTTCTTTAAAAATTCGTTAAGAGTCTATTATTTTACAAAATTGGGAACAGTAAATAAACAGAAAACTTAAATTAAAAAAAATTCACAGAAGTCAACATTACTTGCGTTCTTGCGGAAAAAAATGTGATATGAACCCTTATTTCGAATTTTTATTGTAATGTTTAAAAGTTTTGTCAGAAAAGTGCAGAATTTTCTTGAATAATGTTTAACCTATTTGAAAATAATTCAGGGCACCAACATAAATCAAAATTAGCTCTTAAATTCTTTTCATTTAAAAAAGTTTTAATTCTATGGCTATGTGAATTTATAAAAAACCCTTTTGAATGTGGAGTTGAACATTTAGATAAAAAATAGAGGCTGAAATTGGGTTCTTGAAAAAAAATTTCATATCAGCATAAAATTTGTATTGATTCAAACAATTTTTTGGATTTATGTGATAAAACATCAAAGTAATGGATGAATTTGATTCGATATACTTACTTCTTAAAAAAAAAACAATATATCACGACCATGATGCACACTGCTTCTCCTCTTTCCTTATAAATTTCATTCAAATTTATTAGAGGTGTATATTTAAAAAAAAAAGTTAGAAATTAGAGAAGTTTAACAAACTTTCTGACATACTTATTTTGATATCCTTTTAAATAGCATATACATCCTTTTATAAAACAATCTGCGAATCTTTAATATTCACTGCGAACAATTATTGACAAAAAGATAATTTTCGTCATTTGTATATTGAGCAGTTTAAAAAATTATCAATTTAGGAACTCTTTACAGAACCTTCCGATATAAATGTAATTTTACAAATGAAAAAATAAACACATGTGAAAAAATCTCAAGTTATCTACAATATTTTAATATCACCGTAAAACTCTCACCATAATTTTAGTGATTCTTGTTTTTCAACAATACCTTTTGAAATCCAAACATTTATTTGAGAATGTGTTAACAATTGCTATGAATTTAAAACTGAATGTTTTATTATTTTTCAGAAGTATATTGCTGAATCGTGATTCGAAAAAACTAATTAATATAAATTCTTGTTTCGATTCTTCAATTTCTAAATATAAATTTAATTCTAAAACAAAATCATTTAAATCAAATTCTTAGGTATGCAACTTACAGAACTTTATTTTTATTTGTTTTCTCTTAAATTGCAAGCTCTCATAGATTTTAAAATTTATTGAAACTGAATCGAAAGATACAGTTACAAATTTGAAACGAGTAATTTAGTAAAAAAGTGAAAAATAGTATTTTTGCTCATGCATTCAATATTTTCAAACATAATGTATAATTTAAAATGAAAAAAAAAATAACAAAGGGTTCATTTCTTATAGCTTATACTATTTTTCAATGATAAGTCCTTGTTCTCGAGAAAATAGTCGAGTTATGACGGGATATTATTATCACATGGTTTTATCTCATCTGGGAAAAATTAATACATAGGCAAGTTTTTGGAGCATTTCTTTTAGAACCTGTTTTTGGAGGTATATTCCTGAACTCAATTTTTATCAAGCTTTGTTCACCTCCTCTAATTTAAGAAGTAGTATTTTTGGTATTTTTAGAAAATTGAATAGATATGATTGTATAAAAATTTATAAAAGATTCATATATGGTCAGCAATTTCGAATACAACACTGTAGGTGCCATAACTAAAGTAATTTGGTGAAAATTGGTCTAGGGGATTGCAAGTTACAGCTGTTTTAGTTTGGCAGACCGATTTTTTTTTTCCAATTTTAAGAAATTAAGAAAATAATAAATTCTTTTATTTAACAATCACCCCCACGGAGTGGAAAATTTTGAAAATTCCATAGAACATCCACTAGGAAATGTTCGAACTTTTCATAGAAATTCCAGCGTTTGCGAGTATTTTGTAACGGTTTTTTGCCGCTTGGGGGGGGTGATCACCCCGATCACCCCCCCCATAGGACCGCGCCTGCTTGATCATCAATTATGTGTTACTAAGAACCTCAAAATTCCGCACCAGTAAAAAATAATAATTTGAGAGCAGTGCCCTCGCTAATTCAACTGCAAAACTAACTAGCTGTAAAAGATAATTTTCAGATACAAATTCTGAGTCATTCAAGCAGAACTAGTTATGTTAATCAGAGAAAATATTATCATAATTCAAAACACTAAAAATTACACGATATGTTTGCTATTGTAGAATACATATGTAGCTCAAAATTTAAAATGCCGCTCCGTAAAAGGTTATGCTATCACACCACTTCGGCCAAGGTGAAAAATTCATTCATACTTCGCGTTAGGGATGGTAGTGATTGCTATCGTTTCAGATTTGGCGGAGAGCGTGAAAACATGAATCCACCACCCATGCTCAGGCGCTTGATCAAAAGCGCGTTAAGTTCGTGATCATGTTTTTTTAATCGTGGAAAATACGCGAGAAATCAATGGATGGTAACGAGATCGATTTTTTTTAAAGAGCTTGATACATATGTATAAAGTTTTGAACAGCATAAAAATGCAAAATTATTATACGGAGAAATTATTTAAATTTTTTATTGTCAGCGGCTTCGATTCGTATTTCAATATCAAAGTCCAATAATTAATGTATTTTGTCAATTTCAGATATCATATAGATGAAATGGAATCGATTGAACTAATTTAACCTTCCAGTTCTATCTTTCCACAATTCGATGGAAAGTGAAAGTCATCGTGTGTTAAACAGAATGATGCGATTATACAATTATGAAGTAATTTTTCCGGCTATCTGCATCCAAGCTTCAAGTTGTAGAGTAGTGGTTAAGATTGTTCAATTTCTCAAACAATTTGGGTGGGCTCCAAGCTTTCCAATAAACGCAAATTATTGCTATCGGAAGCATCGGAACATTGATAATTTTTGTTTGCTTATGTGTTTTGTATTGACCGTTATTGTTTCCTGGGTTGATGAGAAAACGACTTAAAACAAACAAGAATATAAACGTGAATAATTGCCGAAAAATGAAAGTCGATTGGACGAAATCCATCTGTCAAAAGATTTTCAAATAACTTGATAACCGATCAAATAACTTATGCTTGATTTCAAAGCTATTTTGAACAACTGCGACAAAACAATTTTTTAAACAATAAATTAAAAAAAAACGATGAATTGAACTATGTCTAACTAAACCCATTGATAAAGTTAGAATAAAGTATTAAAAAATCTTCTTTTAAAACACAATGAAATAACTACTTTGTTATGCAACATTGAAACGCTAACAAAAAAAACCACCCTGTCATTTTAGTCGGGCATCAGGTTTATCAAAAGTTACAGTTATTCAAATAATATTTCATTAGAGCAAACAACTTTTCCGCTCCCACACAATTGATGGCCGGGAAACTGAAAAACCGCCAATTGACGGGCAGGAAGTTTTAAGTTTGCAACCATTGATTTCCTCCTAAGCCAGTCAGTCGTAATAAAGAAAAAATACCGACACTCAAATTGTTCGATTAAATTGAGACCGACACTCACGAAATTTGCCCTTTATAGTTACATAACCTCAACCGGAGCCCAGGAAAAATGAAGAAAAATCAGATCCGGAATATGTACTCCGGCTAGCAAAACATGTACCGGCAAAATTTTAGACCCCGTTTTTCATTGCGCCAAACCACCAGACAGCGAGCGACTTAGCACTACATCTACATAGGTTAGGTACCGAGTGCATGTTTAACTCACCCCAAAAGCAATTTTGCTTTATGTGTGTTTTTATTTTCCTTTCTTTGGGTACATAATTTTCTTTTGGGGTCTAACCTCTCTTGGCTGGATCGAGGTTTTTCGACAAGTTTGCGATTTTCGCACATTTTTTCTGTTGCCCGACAGACTTTCGTTTAATTTTGCAATTTATTTCCCAGAAGAAAATCGCACTGTTTCGGCTAGACGTGTGTAGATATACTTTCGCTTTTGTTCCGTGGGGTGGCGCTGCAGATTTTTGTTGATGGGATGGGTGTATCTTTAATAGGATCTCTTGTCTTGTGCCGGGGCTTGATCTAGGAAGTCTCCAAAATGAAAAGCAATCAGTCATATACGCTTCCGTTGCTCTTTCCGAAGGGTGGGTCTCAGTATGGTATGGAGCAGATGGTTTTCCATCACGAGATCAAATGTTGCAATGTTTCTTGCAGGTTGAGATGATGATAAATCGGTACAATTATTTCCCTCTGCAACAATGTAAATAGATCTTGATAATCAGAAGCCTTTACTTCTATTTTAACATATAGTAAAAGAATCTTTTTCAAAATCACTAACTAAAACTAAAGACTGTTTACGAAAGAAATTGGACACTGGTTATTGAATATTTTAAAGTAAGATTGAAGCTAAAATGGGTAAAATCAAAGACAATTTTTAATTGAGCTATGCTTTAAGCAATGATGAATGATGAAAAAGTTTGATTCATTCCGGCTTGGAACGAGTGAAACGATGGGTGAATAAATTTTACACAAATGATGTAGAAAAAGTTGTTATTCCATGTATTGGTTAAAAATTAAAGGGTGATACGGTCAAAATTTGGTCAATATCATATTGACGTATTTCTTTCAATTTTGCATTTTAAAAACCTGAACACCCCTCATTTTGAAGGTGTGTGTGTGTGTGTAGAATGTTGCTCCTATTTTAATTTTGGAATTCACTCTTCAGTTGTCAATATGCCGTCCAAGGAAGAAGAGCAGCGTATCAAAATTTTGCTCGCACATCGCGAAAATCCGAGCTACTCGTACGCAAAGCTGGCAAAATCGCTAAAAGCTGCCAAATCAACCGTTACAAATGTAATTAAAGTGTTTGGGGAACGTTTGTCGACAGCCAGGAAGTCTGGATCGGGGGAAATCGAAAACCGGAAGCCGCTGAGACGACAAAGAGAGTTGCCAGTAGTTTCAAGCGAAACCCTAACCTCTCTCTCCGAGATGCCGCAAATAAGCTGGGTGTATCGTCTACAACCGTGCATCGAGCCAAAACACCAGCCGGACTATCGACTTACAAGAAGGTAGTGACTCCAAATCGCGATGATAAACAAAATACGACGGCCAAAGCGCAATCCCGGAGACTGTACACGACGATGCTGACGAAGTTTGACTGGGTGGTAATGGACGACGAAACCTACATCAAAGCCAACTACAAGCAGCTTACGGGACAGGAGTTTTATACGGCAAAAGGAAGGGGAAAGGTAGCAGATATTTTCAAGCACATGAAACTGTCAAACTTCGCGAAGAAATATCTGGTTTGGCAAGCCATCTGTACCTGTGGCTTGAAAAGCAGCATTTTCATACCTTCCGGGACTGTCAACCAAGAAATTTACGTGAAAGAGTGTTTGAATAAACGTCTGCTGCCTTTCCTGAAGAAACACAGATGTTCCGTACTGTTTTGGCCGGATTTGGCATCTTGCCATTACGGTAAAAAAGCCATGGAGTGGTACGCCGCCAACAACGTGCAGGTAGTTCCCAAGGACAAGAACCCTCCCAACACGCCAGAGCTCCACCCAATTGAGAAATACTGGGCTATTGTCAAGCGGAACCTAAAGAAGACCAAAAAAACTGCTAAGGACGAGCAGCAGTTCAAGGCAAACTGGCTTTCTGCTTTCTACAAATTAGACAGAAAATAAAATGAAAACATCGGAAATCTTGATTTTTTATTGTAATACGTGAGATTTCCTGTTTCCATAAATAAGATCCTCTCATGAAAAGCAGCAACCTCTCATTGAAGAAGGTGTTCATTCGAAGAATTTATTCGCCTCATAAGACAATCTTATGAATTTTAATTATATTTCTTATGGCGCTGCTTCATAAGAGAATCTTATGGACTACATAAGAGTATTTTTCTGAGTGTGTAAAATGCATAATCTTATCGGCTATTATCGATGAGAATTTTCAGTATAGGTTTCGCCGTTATTGAAAGATTTGCTAAAATAAATATGGATGATCAAAATTTCGATTTTGAACCTACTGTTCCTATTTTGGTCACTGAACTAGTACCTTTCATTAGACCCAGAACTAAAGTTCTCTAATAACTCAAAACGTGCCTCACAAATTGAGCTGTCTGATTTTTCCACTGATTAGGAGGTACATGTTTAAAAACGTTGAAAATTTTATCAGAAAGACTTTTTATGGCAAAAAGCGATATAGTAGGATTCAGGAAGAATAGTAATGTTTACAATTTTTCGCATTTTAAGACTAATGCAGGCTTTAAGTCCAAAGAAGGAGCACTATTCAAGTTTGATAATTGGTTTCTAAATTCTAACCTATTTTCCAAAACTGAATTTTTAAATTTAATTTCAAAATTTTAATTTTTTGAATGCATAGAACCTTCAACTTTTTCCTTAGTGTGCAAATCCTTAAAAACTTCCATGTTCGAGTACAATTGTTATATTTTGAATTTCTTAATATGAGCTAAATAAATATCATTTTCATAAAGGATTCCAACTCATCTTTAAATGTCCGCAACTTCCTATTTTTGTTCATATTATTTCATGAATTTCAGAGTTTAAATCCAATAGAGACGGCGGCCTTTTCACGACATTCGTATTCATAGTACTTTACTATTTGATAACTTTTATGTCATTTGATTTTCATCAAAACCATTTCTCAATATATCTTGCGTAACATTTGCGGATTCCATTGGTATAAGAATATTATTTTTCCGAGCAAAAGTAAACTCACAATGAATGATTGTTCTGATAAAACCACAAAAATTCTATTCCACACACGGTGTGCAATCGGTAAATTCACAGAAAACTGCTGCTAAAGTTATTAAAACAACTTAAAAATTTATACTTTTCATATGAGGCCCTCAGAGTCAAAGGGGTATAAGTGACAAAATGGTCGATTTTGAGTTAATGATGCCAAACGATTCTTCATATTACAAACTATATTTGATGATTTTATCAGATTTTTAGAATTTTATTTACATACTTTTACGTTCCAAAGAAAAATACAAATTTTCGAAAAATATATGGAAAATGGCCAGACACAACAACTTAAAAGCCTGTTTTCTCGAAATAAGCTTTCATGCACTTATACCCCTTTGGCTCCAAGGGCCTCATATAGAATATGTTGTCCAGGCTACAAATATTCTAAATGGAAAGAAGTTGCGACTAGTTTATGTCCGTTTTTGTATTTTTCGAAATAAAACTGTTTGTTTACATTTTGTTTCATACGACGTAATGAAAGCTCACGCGAGAAATAAAGATATTGGTCTGTATTTCAAACCAAAATATAGGCTTCTCATTTAGTAGTTTTTTATCAGTAAACCAACCTTTTTCAAGTTTCAAGTCGTAGATGGCAGCACTATCTTGCTGTCATCTGTCCGTTTTTTTAATATCTGGAGTTAATTCAGATGTGCTTATTTTGGTCAAGAAATGAGCACTGGGAGCTACGTGGAAGGCTTGGAAATTCAAAGACTGCCAAATTATAGAAAAATTGCATTGAGTTAATAAAAAAGTGAATTTCTTGGATCGGTTATCTGAAAAGTGATGTAGATGGACTTATTACTTGATGATTGAGCTACAACCATTTTCCCATTCAATTTATTTAACAGTACACAATTTCTTTGCAAAGAAATTTTATGAATTTTTATTTGTGAGGATTATGTAAATTACTATTCAAGCTTTTGAAGATGGTGGGTAAAAGTAAACTCTACTTTTAAATCAATTTTTTTACAGTTTGTAAACTGATTCTCACGGAACATTGAAAAATCGCTAACAAAATATTTCATTCAATTTAAGATGCTAATGAAAAGATTTCAACTACAAAAATTAATCATAAAGGGAATTCTGCCTAATTTGTGGAAAAAAAACTAATTTCTCACGTAAAGTTACAAAAATATTAAGTGCCTTGTTTGTAAGTTTAGAGTAGCCCAGGCTCGATCCTTTTTTTAAGCCAAGGCCGTTGACTAAACCGCAAACTCCGAGCAGGTTATTAAAATAATCTACTTCATGATAGTATACCCTCAAAATTTGTCAGGGAGTTGTCACAGATAGTGCCGCAAGTGGATACGTTAAAAACCCAATAAAATTTATTAATTTGCCGAAACAGTTTCTCTTCTCAAACACCCCCGCTTCTCAGCCCCCCTCGATTAAGTCAACATAATCTCAAACCGGTAAATAACCGTCGTCGTCGTCAGGTAGATCGTGTGTAAATTCAATGCCTCTCGTTTTCTTTTGCCAATTCGCTCCGGTTTATTTTTTTCCCTCCTCTGTTCAATGTTCAACAACCCAGAAGTCGCCAGTTTCGTTCAGTTCTGCAGTTGGTTGAGGTAGTTTATTTATCTCTACTCTACTATGGTAGCAAACAGCTGTGGAACACATTTTGCTCTTGCACTTACTTTTCCGTTTAATAATAATTTATTGGCAGCATAAAAGCCCACATTCATCTCGATTCTCTGCTGGCTGCTCTACATTTTGCGAGGTCCTCTCTTTTCGCTTGGCCACTTCAAGCCTTCCCGGCCATGCTGTTTACAAGGTGGTTTGACTTTTTTTTTTCAACTACTTCGAGGCGCGTTGGAGGCTGGCTGGAAAACATGGACCCCAGAATTGCATAATATTTCGTCACAAGTCGCGAACCGCCAGACTCCGTGCAATGTTCGGTTGCGATTTTGTGTTTCTCAATTTTTTTTCGCTCGTTCTATCTCCAGTGCTTTCACTGTCTCGTTCGACTGTCAGTGGGACAGTGGGACTGAAAGTATCTCATAAAATTTTGGTTCAGAACCCATTCAAAACATTTTTTTTAAAAGAAAAATCGCTAAATGATATTTGAGGAATGTTTGGATTGTTTCCATTGAAATATAGAAAGACTTTTCGTATTCACCGAATCCTCTAAGATGTTCTAAACTATTTTGAACGATTGTTTCCACTATGCAGTTTCTACGTTGAATTTAGTTTAATGTAGTACTTATCACGTGGCGAAGGTTTTTTTTTGCTTCTACCAAGACTTGGGGTCCAAGAGTCGTGTGGGTAGAGCAAGGCGGAGCGTGCAATTCGTGGGCATAGACTATGGATGAAAGCCGCCAAGGAGCACGATCAATGAATTTATAACTGGATCACATGCTAAACCGTGTGCTGCCTGCTGCTTCTGGTCAGTGAGGCAAGCAAAATCCAACGAATGCAATAGATTGACGTGTGGCCGGGCAAAAGTAAAACGTGAACGGCAAAGAATTGGAGTAAGTGTCAACCACCAGGAAGGAGATCTTGCTTATCTTTTGAGACGTCATGTTTTCCTTCAACTGGGCCTTCCAGGGGTTCCGGGAACAGTTTCTTGGAATTTTCCTTCTTTATGTAAAGCTGCTGGCTGGCTATTTCAATAGGCTTCTGTAATTTCTTTGGAAAAGTGTTTGTGGAGCAAACAGATGCCAGTGCTTATTTCTTTTTAGAGTAAATTTGAATAGAAAACGTAGAACGCATTCCAGTTAATGAATCATGTATCAATTCAATCAAAACAATTATTGAAAATAATTGATTTTGGTTTGATTATTAAGTTTATTTAAATATTATACACATGATTATACATAAAATTATATAAAAACTACTGAACTACTGAACTATCAAACTAATATTATACTTCTTCTTATTGTTTTTTCGTTGCAGGTATGGATGATAAACAAAATAAAAAATGGATAAGACGATCCCGTTCAACTCTTCAATGTGTAAGATAATTCCTTTCAATTATACTGCCAACTTTCTCTCACTCGGCTATGTGTCAGCTATAAATTCCTGAACTTTTTAATTTGAAACTGTAAATCTGGTTTGGAAATAATTTTCTATAATCTTCAAGTGCTTAAATTTCAAATTTTGGCGCAACATCATTGAATTTGATCTTTCAAAGTTTGGTGAATCGACGTTTTTTGATGATTCTAAGAAAAAAGACTCGAAACCCTCTATAGCTACAACGATACATTGAATTTTCTTAACGCCCAAGAAAAAGTTGGAAAACATAGTATTCAACAAATCTGCTTCATAAGATAGAGTTAAATGTGATAACATGAATGAAAAATAGTGGAAAAAGTGATTTCAAAATATAGATCAGCTCATTAGCTTTCTAATCAATGTGCCGTAATCTGGGGTAAGATTGATCACTTTTTTCAATATTTTTCGATTATTTTTCTGTTAAGGGGAATGTGGCATCTTTCATATTTTTAAAACCAGTACTGGGCTCCTATGAACGTAAAATATGGTTGCAGAAATTTATAAAAATACTTTAAATTTGATTTAAGAATCGATTTGTCTCTGTTTAAACATTGATGCTCCGAGGTAAAATTGATCAGTCTCTATTTTGACGGTTTTAACGAGTCATCTTGATCATAAATAAGATTGCCAAAATTTTTCAAGCACGTATCCGGGCCGGAAAAATCCGGAAAATTTCATGTATGTAAATCCGGACATTTGATTTCAAAATTGACGAGTGATTAAAAAAAAAGAGGTTTTTCACGAGTCCTCCGACCAGAGAAAAATTGAAAAAAAATATTTTTTCAAGAAAAATTTTCAAGTTTCAAATTTTGAGTGATTCGAAAAATTCAAGGTTTCCACGCGACCCCCGATCAGAAAAAAATGAAAAAATGGTTTTTTTTTCAGAACATTTTCAAGCTTAAATTTGTTAACGATGACAGCAGTTAGAGCAAAACTCGTGGAGAACAAGATTGCCACTGCTTATAATCGAAAACCCATTTTGTTAACAAATTGCGGACCAAGTTTGAGAATTCTCGTTATTTCATTTTTCCGAATGAGCTGCTCTTAGAGACATAACACAAATGATATAAAATTAATCATTAAATTCTACGAAATTGTACTTAACACACCACTCTGAGTAACTCGGTGGCTCAAAGATACTTAATTTGTAACTTTTGGTCCAGTGAGTTCTGAGATTCACATACAATGCTGAATTTTGGTTTTTCTTGGTTTAGATTTCTTCGAGGTCCATAAAAACGACATCGCGGTCCTTAATGTGTTAAGGCCGAACAGCCAATTAAAATCGAAAGATGAACAATGATGCTGCATAAATCAAGGGGCTAGTTTTTTTTAATATCTAGGTATCTATGTCTCTCTTTTAGCTCAGACCTATCGATCCAGAAATGTAGAAGGTATCTAAATATATAAAAAGCAATTTCAGTTTGTTTGTTCGTTTGTGTGTTTGTCTTTATAGCTGGAATTAGGCAAGAGTGCCCATTAGGATCAGGAATGATGAAAAATGTTTTTTTGATTTTCGGATGACCCCTTTTTAAGAAGGTCGTCCATACAACACAAATACTGATGAAGAACCAATCAGGTTCGTTTTTGCCGAAAGTATCAGAACTTGTGTTTGTTGCCGGATAGATCCTACCATAGGATCTATGGTTACTTACAGTAGATCCTACCGTCCACGTGATTTGTAATTTCCGGAAATTCCATAGGTCACAGGTTCATATCCGGTTCGAAGGACCAATAATGATGAATTAGCGACAAGAATAAGTCCCGAAAGGCTAACCAATCTTCCACATTTCCCGAGAATTCAGGCAGACTTATAAGTGGCAACTTAACATGTGGATGCGAGGAGGTAATAATGGTGGACTCATGGGTCGGTAGGGCAGTACTAATTTCAGAGCACATCCGAATTCTCGAAGTTATTAATGCCTTCAACTCGAAGAATTTATTTTGAAAATCAAGACGATCTTTCACATACCGATTTTCCTCTCCTCCAGCCTCACCATCCGCATCCTCCACTTCCGTAAACGCTTCTTCGACCTTTTCCCACAGTGGGTCGAGTTTTTCCAGTCGCACCGCCAGCTCACCGGAATCCCTATCCTCGTTGTACCTTTCCATGAATTTGTAGATGCCCGAAAATGTTATCAGTAGGCCTCGTAGTACCGACGTCTTGGATCGAGTTTTCGACATCTCGATGCGGCTTCCGTTGATGACTCACCCTGACGAAGAAGAACGAAAAAACAAAAGAAGCATCCTTGGGGGGATAGAATTAGATTGGAGAGGTACGCACCTGCTCCCAATCGAAATTGGGCCTTGTATTTTTTACGAATGTTTCTTTGCACGCAGCTTCAAACGTAGTATCGATGACCAGAACCGTGACCGAAAACCAACCTCGGTCCACTCACAGTCCCAATTTCGGATTCCCGAAAAGCGTTTTAGGTAAGGTTTTAGGTTTTAGGTTTTGCCCAAATCCAGAAACGATACGATGATGTAGATTTGTTTCAAGTTACCGCCCGCAACTATCTCAAACGATGTCACGCACCAGCTTGAATATAGAAAATGGTCCAAGCGTAACACCGTACACCATAGATGAAGGAAGTTTGGAGTGGAACTCACCTGCTCCCGATTAATTCGGGCCTTTGGTTTTTAATAAATATCGGGAAGCAGGATACCGTTTCTCCAACCGTTGAGCTGATCCAAGCCAACCGCCTATACGGAATTCCTCCGGATGATGAAAATAACGTCTCAACCAGGCCAGGTTATTTTCACTTCGTTAGATACGGGGATAGTATTCGATTCTCGATGTCCTCGGAATCGATCGGCATCAGGATATAAAAACCAAAAAACGAAAAGCGAAACACCGGGCAAACTATTGTATAAATTCGTAAAACTACTCACAATCTTTTTTAATTAACAATGCCTTGTAAATTCAAAATCCAAAAAGGTTACTCCTGGGTTGTGAAGTTCCAAAATCAGCTTCCAAACCGTATCCGGAAGTTCCGATTGAAGATTGGATACTTGTAAAAAGTTCCACGCGGTTTGCACAAAGTTCCTTTTGTGCAATGGCGTCCGATGGATGATACTTGTGAGTTAGCTCCTTTGATTCCGATTCCTCTATTGTGCGGTTTCCGGTTCCGATACCTCCAACATCCGGTTCGAAGGACCAATAATTATAAAGAACCATCCATGTTCGTTTTTGCCGAAAGTATCAGAACTTGTGTTTGTTGCCGGATAGATCCTACCATAGGATCTATGGTTACGTACGGTAGATCCTACCGTCCACGTGATTTGTAGTTTCCGGAATTTTGGGGTAAATTTGGCCTTACTCGTATCCTGAGACCACACGGAATCAAACTCCCGTATTTAAGTTAGGAAAAAACAACTTTATTAAATTTAATAATAACACCACTTAATTAATTGTATTCTCTATTCTTCTAACTTCTAACGATGGTTGGACGATCGCGGCCGAGGATCAACTGTTTCGGGTGATCGCGCCAAAATCGTCGGGTACTCTCGGCTACTACTGCTGCTGCTTGTGTCCCATCATCGGGTTTGCTCTTCGGGTCCGTTGAAGTGTAGCTCACCTTGGTGAGCTGGTGTAGTGCGGTGTACTAGCTGACAGCTTCGATGAACGGGTCGAGGGGCTTTTGTATAAACAAATACTGTTTTAGTGATATTGACGTTCTAAAACATCGGATTGAGTTAAAAATTTGCGCACGGATGTTTTTAGAGACGGACAATCGATTTCCGGTATCAAATTTTGTAAAAGTGGTCGACCAAAGGGGTCGTTATTCATTAAATTTAGATTAAAATGGCAAGACGGAAAGTTTAAAGGATGGGCAATTGATTTCAGATATCAAATTTTGTGTAAAGGGTCTGCAAAAAGGGTCGTCCATAAAGGGTGATACGGTCAAAATCTGGTCAAAGGAAAAGGCGTGTAAATCAGTGAAATCGTTTATTTAAAAAATCAAATTAAATTTCTTTTTCGAGTTTAATTGGTAAACAATTCAGGAAAAATATTCAGTAAATTTCTTGGTTGACAGTCCTGGAAGCTATGAAAATGCTGCTTTTCAAGCCACAGGTACAGATGGCTTGCCAAACCAGATATTTCTTCGCGAACTTTGACAATTTCATGTGCTTGAAAATATCTGCTGCCTTTCCCCTTCCTTTTGCCGTATAAAAATCCTGTCCCGGAAGCTGCTTGTAGTCTGCTTTGACGTAGGTTTCGTCGTCCATTACCACGCAGTCAAACTTCGTCAGTATCGTCGTGTACAGCCTCCGGGATCGCGCTTTGGCCGTCGTTTTTTGTTTATCATCGCGATTTGGAGTCACTACCTTCTTGTAAGTCGCTAGTCCGGCTCGTTTTTTGGCTCGATGCACGGTTATAGACGATACACCCAGCTTATTTGCGGCATCTCGGAGAGAGAGGTTAGGGTTTTGCTTGAAACTACCGGCAACTCTCTTTGTCGTCTCAGCGGCTTCCGGTTTTCGATTTCCCCCGATCCAGACTTCCTGGCTGTCGACAAACGTTCGACAAAACTATACATTGACTAAGGAAAAAAGTTCAACTCTCATATAAATCAACCTGTTTGCTTCTAAACGCTTTGATTTCATCGGGAAGGGTGTTTGTTTGCGAGCCTGCGTAGAAAATAGATATTTCAAGATTTTGAAAATACATTTTTACTTACATTTGAAATTAACAAAAACAAATTTTTTCCCAATTTGAAACTCAACTCATATTTCTTCTTCTTCTTCTTCTTCTTCTTCTTACATCAACATGGCCAAAACATGTAGGCATCCTGGAAAATGGAAGACTTGCGTCTATCATTTTTCTTTTCAGCGTATTACCTGTTACATATTCCTATGCATTGCAGATATTACTACGGCCAGGCCAACCATGTGATGAAAACCGCGAAAGATACAGGATACAAGGGAGGAATGAAGCGTGGAGATCCCTACCAAACGCTTCAAATAATATTTTGAATATATAAAGACCTAAATATGAATTTATGTCATTTGGGAAAGTATATATGGAATATTGTTACAATAAATGCTGTTAAGGAATAAGGAAAAATTAAACAATAGTAATAAATATATAAATATTAAAAAAAACTAAATAAATATATAAATAAATAAAAATATGAATACAAAAAATACATAACTGAATAAATAAATAAATTGTAAACTGTAACTAAAACTGTAAAATATTTAATGTAATGTAATTAAATATAAAACAATGTAATATTGAACAATATAAAATAATAAAACACAATATAATAAATATGTTAAATGAATTATTTAATTTAAAATAATGGAGGTATTAATTTTCGAACCTCTAGTTGGTTTTAATTCCAATACCGAGAGACAGGGCCCCTGCAAATCAATTTGTCTGTAGTTTGGATGAACGTATAATAAAATTTTGATTGGATCTAGTTTCATATGATTACAGTAAAATACGAAGAATTCTTTTAAGCTAAGAAGATAAGTTATTTTGTCTGGTGAAAAAAAAAATTAATTAGACTTCGCCATATATTAATCAGTTCGATACTGATGCAGCTGATTTCCACACTGTTAATTTAATTTTGCATCAAGGAAGATCATTTAATTGCTAGTCATAATTAATTTACAACAAACGAAATAATGCTACACACAACGAAAAAAATCTGTAGAATTATATCACATGTGATGTAAATAAAAAGAAGCATCATATATGACGGAATTTTCAGTGCGATTTGAATATAACATGCCTGTAAAATTTTACTAACGTGTAAAATTATAAAGACGTGTAAAATTTCAAAGACGAGTAAATTTCAAAGTCGTGTAAAATTTTAAAGACGTAAAATTTTAAAGACGTGTAACATTACTTACACTTAAAATTCCGTGATATGTGATGTAATTCTGCAAGTTTTCTCCTCGCTTGTATTATGAAAAGGGTAGATTATTTCAAATGAAAATAATTTATTTTTCATTATGGCAATGTTCTCGCTTAACAATTAATTATTAATTTTCCACATTCCACTTTCAAATATCTTTTAGTTGTATAATACAATGTTACCGAAAATATTGAACGTCTCCATAAAGCCGAATTTTTTTCGCCAAAAAATATAACTGAGGTTTGGTTATCTTGTTTAAGGCCCATTTACACTTCACATTCAAATGTACGAGTAAAATCTTATTTCGTCAATAACTTAACAACGCAACGAAACTAGGTTTTGTAACATAGTGGAAATTTAGAGGAATGATTGAAAGATGAAATTCCAGCCGGACTTGTTCCTTATAATTTGATAGAATTGTTTTTATTCCGATTCACCACCATGATGAAACTTCCGCGGTGAGAACCGGGGAAATCAAAATAACAACAGTTCTAGAAGGTTTTAAGGAACAGGTCCGGCTAGAATTTCATCTTTCAACTATTCCCCGTCGATTTCACCAAGTAACACAAGTCAGTTGTGTCGCGTTTTTTAAGTTATTGATAAACGTTCATTTTTCACGTTCATTCCCACTTGAACTGTAAACAATAGATTAGATTGGGTATTAGATTAGATTTTTCATTGTACTAGCCCTTCCTGGCAAAGAGCGTATCACTTTGGTTGGCCGCATGGTGATTCTAGATCCTCTTATTGTTCCTATCCATCTCTAGACACTGAGACGGATAAACGGATGTAGACGTTCCTTATTTTGACTTCTCGCTGGGTGTGTTTGATGAATTTGACGAGCTAGCCTCAGGGGGCAATATCGACTTCCGATGGATGTAGGAAATAGCATATGCGGCTCTTGCGCCACACAGACGTATCTGCGAGTGAATAAGGAGCAAAATAACCACCGAGTATCACAAATTGATAAAACATCTTACCTGAATGACATCTCCGCAGATCCAGTTTGAATTCCGATTGAGTAAAGTTGTATTGGCAAATTGCTTTTTTTTCTCGACCGGAACCGTATCGCATCGCTTGGGCTTTACTGGAATATGTTATGCGAAATGTTCATTAAAATTTTGAAATTTTTTTCTTGCCAATAACAAACCTCAACACAAGCCTGTTGCTGCAACTTGTTTGTATTTTTACTTTTGGTCCTCAAGGAAGCCCCTTATCCTCGATTTATCAAGTAGCTTTTCGGATTTGCTCACACCCAAACGTTTCGTGTACATCGCAGAACCGGAATTCAAGCAACAACATGAACTCCAACCGGTAAAGTGTTTTCCAAATGATCTTGGTTCCTCCGGAAAAAGTGGGTCAACGGAATGAAACCCCGCAAATTTTGATTCCTAGAATGAAAGGGAAAGAATACTATGTAATACAACAATTTTCATAATCGTAATCATTACACTAACTTACTTCATAATTAGCAAAAGCAGAAAAAAACGATGTCTCCGGTTCCGCGACGGTGTTCAAGACGGTTTCATGAACGCGATAGCACCGAATTTCTACGGGTTGGAATTTTGATCTACTTTGTTTTTTGACGTTTTGTTTACAGCGTTTTCTCCCTCGGTGTAACTTTGTACGGTGTAAATGAATCAGATCGATGCTTAAATCACGGAGTAATTATGTTTTAACCACGGTATAACGAACACTGAAAAACCTCACTTTTAACCCTTAAAGCCATGTTTTTTTCTTAAACATGATTGATGTTATTGATGATCTCAGATGATTTAAAGGATTGAATTTGAATTTGGTGTAATTTTCATTCGCTTATTAAATTTACAATAAAATTAATTTTACGTTTCATTATATCATTCTATATTGTGACGGAATTTTCAGTGCGAGTTAAATATGACCTGTAAAAATAAAACGTGTAAAATTTTCATACGTGTAATGTTCAATTCGCATTGAATATTCCGTCATATATGATGCTTCTTTTTATTTACATCATATGTGATGTAAATTTACATCAAATAATCGCGTTCCGTGTCAAGTAATATTTGTGTCATTAGAATTCAGTGCTGTTAAAGATTCAGCTTTTTTTAAATTGTAAATTTACATTAATAAATCGTGTTCTACGTCATGTAATGTTACAGGTTTTCAATTTCAGTGTTGTTAAGGATTCAGATTTTTTTGCTGTGTAGAATGGATTGTTGAAAACAGAATAACATGATATCCTGAAACCTAGTATTCTATCCTTAACAATGAAAAAACAAAAAAAAAAAATGAAAATTAATACGGCAGTGCGAATAATTATGGAGATATAAAAATGGATTAGAATAAGAATTATCAACCAATTATTATAAAATCTACAGTTGAGAGATCAAAATTTCACAGCGATGATACTTTCATCTGGAAAATCTCTATAGTCTGCTACAGAAGCCGAAACGTGTAATTTTTTGGTATTAGTTTTAAACATCAGTGTCAGTAACTTTATCAGGTCTTCTATATATTTCATTTTAAATTGATTGAAGGTTAAAAGGTGGTTAAAGATGTGTACCTGAAAAACTATACCCAGTATATAAAAATAAACAATTTAAAATTTATGACGAAAATCTTAAATCTATCATTGGAAAGATGTCTGCATGTTATCACAATATCTCGAGTTCCAAATCCCAGCTCTCTTATTTACATAACTTGATGATAAACATTGATAACAGATGAAAAATAAACAAAACATTTATATAAGTCATGCAGGACAAGAACCTTCTAGATAATCTGGGACACATACATCCAATTGTTGAAAACTAAAAAAAGTATTTTAATCGGTAAAATACAAATATATAGAAGCTGAAACTAAGAGTATCATAAATTATTTAAGTTATTTTGCATGAAGCGAACTTAGTCTTCTTATAAAATCCAAGACTCAGTCAAATTATGGCATTTAAAGTTAAGCTGCATGTTTTATTTATGTAAAAAAATAAATAATTACAATAACATTTCTATAAACCAATATTCCTACCAAACTGGATAAAATTTGTATTAGGCTGAAAAGAAAAAAAAATTGAGCCCACTGTTCTCGCAGTTATAACTGCTTGAAAAGCGAGAGACAAAAACATTATTTGCAAGTAAGAACATGATTTTCCTCGGGACTGCCAGCATTGACAGCATACGCTCCGTCAATTGAGTGAGTACGTTCCTCGTTCTTGAAAATATAACAAGGCAAAAGTTAAAGAGAATAAGTTGAAACGGGCTCACCATAATTTGCTGCTTGGTATATCGCAAGTGTAGGGGAACCGGGGGTAAGATGCCCACGTTAAGAAGAATCTTTCATTACTCGTAAATGAAGAATGCTATCCAGTAAATTCGACAATAGTTTTGAAAAGGGGACTGTTCTTCACCAGAAATAAACAAACCGGAACACTTAAACCAATTATATAAGTCTTAATCGTTGAATTTTAAAAGGCTTTCTAAAGTATGATTTCCATTTCGTTCGGGGCAAAGTGCGCATATGTGTGTACCCAAACGCACCGTTTAACGATTAATAAGTGTTTATTAATTCAAGAGCTTCCGAAAGTGTTTGGCAGGTAAAAACACTTCTTTTCTACTTCACAGATGGAAAAATGTATTAATACGCGCAGTGCTGCCAGATATACTGTCGTTCTTGTGAATAAATAATTAAATCTATATTAAATTTAGGAATTTTAAGTATATACGTTCATATTCAAGTTATGTTTTCCAATTCAACATATAAATATCCTTAAAATTGTTGTAATGAAAACTGAATATAAATTTTAACAAATATGAGACATGCTTAGTGTTAAACGGACATGGCGCGTTTTGCCCTGCCTAGACATGTTTATTAAAAATCGTTTAAAATAACAGAAAAAATAATTCAATAAGGAAATTTTTCGTTGTGTGATGATTGTCAAGGCTATTGTTCATCATTGGAACAGATGCCAGGTGAATGTTTTGCTGATAGATGCCGCAAATCCTTACGAGAAAAGTTGAAAAATTGCAAGAAAAGCTCCAAAAAATTTTTGTTTTCGTTTTTCGTCAAATTTACGCAATATAGTAAACTTAGAAGGCCCACAAATGTTTATAAACGCATAAAAGTGTAAATAGAACGAACTGGCATATTCAGAAATGTTGAACAATGTTTGTTTAGTGAAATACTGATGGTGGCGCATCTTGTCCCGACTGCGCATTTTATACCCAGTTCCCCTACAGGCGTCAATCACCTGCTGCGATCCGCGAAACGCATATTCAATTTGTTACTTCCCTTCACCTGCAACACTTTCCTTATCCTCCCACCACTATTCTTCTTTTGAAGTTAGCTTTTTCGCTGTTCCACAAAACCGCACTGCATATGACAATTTTTAACGCCACCATATTGCATTCCCAGACGCATATGAACGAAAAGCGCTGAAATAATTCTCCACTCGGTGGCTTTGGAAACCTTCATATTCAATAACAAACACGCACAACGATCCTTCTTCAATCAGGTCATTTCACAACAAATTATACATTTGAGTTACAACAAACTTCTTTCGTAGAACGTCCTAGAGCACATTTTTCCCAGCCCGATTGACCGATGCGCCATATTCGCTGCATATACACATCATAAAAAAAAACACACAATTTGAAGCTCAACTCATATGTTTTTAAACGTAGAAAAAAGTGTTGAGATATTATCACGTTAGACTTAGTTTTTGATGATTATGTGGAAAAATTTCAAGTTGATACAAGTTACCCCGGTGATCAATTTTACCCCGGTTTACGGAACTTTGACTCAAACTGATTGAAATGCAAAATCTTAGAGAAATAAGATCAAGAGAATTCCAACAATCGCTTATTTACAGGTTTTATATTACTCCGTTTTTGTTTGGAAATATATCTGAAACAGGTGCACAGCTTACTGTATTAGATCTGTTAATAACACTTTTTATTAAAAGCGGATGAATAAAATTAGATAACATTTAATCGAAATAATCAATTAAAAAGCAATTCAACATTTTTTCTGGACCTACACTTTCTTCCTTCTAAAGCATGCTCTACTTGAAATCCTTCATTCAAAAACCTAGCGACAAGAGTCGAAAACCGCAACCTATATTTTTATGTCATAAAAAGGGCAAGAAACAATTTCAATAAGAGCGGGTGTATGAACAAAACACAGAGCCCAGCTAAGGTAAATGTACCTATTATATCATACACACATAAAGCATAAAAAGGTTCCCCCTCACTATCTCCTTGGACTTAGTATGAAGTAATTCATACTCCATACTTCAATGCTATGGCTCGGGACCTCCAAATGATGGAAAGTGTATCAACGAAACCCGTTGTTCATAAATAATATGACTGCCACCCAGCATCAGCGGCAGCGGCTTACGGAACGTTACCGGGGTCGCTGCCGTTTCTTACTACTTTGGGCCTCTGTTGACGTTAAGTCTGAGCCAATTGGTAGGAGGTATCCCCGGAACAGGTCGTGTGGCGACCTCTCATTGTTACCATACCTACTATTTGTAGCGCAGTTGTCAGTTCAGCCGAAGTCGAGACAAGTTGGATCTGGTTCAGCAGGGCACTACTGGCTGACTGGCAGATTTCGAAGGAGGTTTTGGCTGCCTCCTCATTGCTGCATTGCATTGGAGGGATCTCGCGGGTTGACCTCAATTTCTGCAAAGTGAATGTAGCGCAAGAATTTGTGCTCTCCGGATTCAATCGATGGAAAATCGATCGAATTTATAAACAGGGCTGAATTGCAAACCGTTATAACTCAATATCTGCTGTATTGTTTGACTGATTTTATAGCTTTATTTAAAATATTTTTTTATGAATCTAATAATTGTTCATTTAGGAAAGTATTCAATATTGCCGTTAAAACTCAGACTTTCCCGTGTATTCAAAACAAATTTTTGAGGAAGCCTTGTAGCTACTGAACATTTTTGACTCCACAGTGCCGCCCATGATAATTTGTTCGGTCCAGGGTATCGGTTGAAACATGAGTTATTTTATTTTGCAACGAGTGTGATTAGAACATTGCTTCAATAAAAAAAATAAACACCATATTTAACAAACTGGATACCGAAATAACAGAAAATCTATAAATTCACGGAATTTTGATAAACAAAAATCAACACAGAATTTGTGAGATTACTGATTTTTTTTAGATTGTAGCGGCCCACCTAACTCCCCTACATCAAAAGCACATAGAGCGCCCTGGTGATGGACGCTACTCTGTTCTCAGCAGGACTGGCAGCAAAACAAATAAAAAACTTAAAACGCGAGCAAAATTTAATCATTCCGAGAATACAAATTATAATTCTGTTGTGCGAGGAAATGTGCGATATTACTAAATAGATAAGATGTTATAACTTAAAAACTAATAATACTATGAATTTACATTATTAACGCTACAAATTTACAATATGTTATCAAATAATGTCTGGTAAACGACTGTTTTTTCTCTTTCAAACTTTTTTTTTTCTTTCAAAAGTTGTTTCACTTTGGTTTTAACCTTCCAAAACTGTTCTCAAAATATCCATTTCGGGGAAATTTGACTTGTAGTTTGTTCTTATTCCCATAGCCGCAAATGTTAACCGATTTCGATGATATTAGATTCATTTTGAAGACAATTTATTCTTATTTCTAATTATTTCAAAATAAAGTGAATTTGTTCTACCAGGTTGTCTTTAGAAGGTTCCGAATGAAAAAAAAAATCCCAAAAAACAATTTTATTTTTCAATCGCTTATAATTTCTGACAGCTTTGCAGTATTTGAGTGTTTCTTTGATTCTTGGAATTGTCTAGAATACATCTATCTGAGGATAAATAAATATTAGGGGGTCCGATGACTATTTTGACCGCTATTCCGGATTTTCCGGAAGAAAAAAAAACTTACTTAAAACAAAGACATCCAATTTTGTCTTTGCTTCGCTGTATCTCATTTCTCAATGAACCGAATTTCTCAACTAATTTTTTTTTTCGTTAACCTTCCAAAGCCGTTCGCAAAATTTCCGTACAAATCTATTTTTGATAAATTTGACCTGCAGTTTACGTACGTTCTCCTGGGTGCAAATATTGACCGATTTCGATGAATTTTAATTCATTGTATAGATAATTTATTCTAGTTCCTCAATATTGAAAAATAAAGTCGAAATATTTTACGAAATCACCAGTAGCTGATTCCGAATGAAAAAAGAGAAGAAGAGCTCTTTTTAGAATGCCTATAACTTGAGACAGGTTCCAAATATTGCGCTGATTTTATAATATTTGGAATTGTCAAGAATAAATCTATCCATGGATGTATAAATTTTTGGTGGTCCAGAGGAAGTTTTGGCCGCTATCCCGGAACTTCCGGTAGAAAAAATTCTTACTTCAAAAAAGTCACCCAATTTTGGCTTTGCATTGCTGTATCTCGGTTACCAATGGATCGATTCTCTAAATTCAAATTTTAGTTTTTTTTCGTTAACTTTATTATTATTTCCGCAGAACATAGTTGGTTCCTCAAAAATCTCAGTTGTTCAGTATATGGTAATGAAGCTCACATCTTTTTTGTCATTTTTCAAACTCCCCCTCGTGTCGGTGGGTTTACGCGATTTTGTTAGCGTAATTTCTCTAAAATTTGAACTCAAATTGGTCACTTTTTATATACCTAGAGATTCATTAGAATCTCCTCTTTCGATTGACAGACATTTTGTGTGGTGTTTTGAAAATTTGTAGCAACGTTTTTCGAATTTACTGAAAGCTGCCAGATTTCAACCAGTTTGGTCCACGTTTTCAACAGGTTGGTGTACAAATCTCGCACCCCTCACGTAGCTGCGGGAGAAACAAATCCTGTAGCTCTCTTTTTGTCGCTCACCAAATCTACCACCCAACCCAGCAGCAGGAGGAACTGCCGTCTCGCCGCGTGGTTTGTTGATTGATTGTGCTGATGCTGATAACAAAATGAATGCTTTATTGTTGTAGGTATTGCTTGAATATTTTTTGATATATTATTTTATAAATATTTTAATGGATGGGCAACATTTCTAAAGTTCACGTCCATGATTTCAGATTCAGATTACATATTTCAGATTGCAGATTTCAGATTCAGATTTCAGATTCAGATTTCAGATTCAGATTTCAGATTCAGATTTCAGATTCAGATTTCAGATTCAGATTTCAGATTCAGATTTCAGATTCAGATTTCAGATTCAGATTTCAGATTCAGATTTCAGATTCAGATTTCAGATTCAGATTTCAGATTCAGATTTCAAATTCAGATTTCAGATTCAGATTTCAGATTCAGATTTCAGATTCAGATTTCAGATTCAGATTTCAGATTCAGATTTCAGATTCAGATTTCAGATTCAGATTTCAGATTCAGATTTCAGATTCAGATTTCAGATTCAGATTTCAGATTCAGATTTCAGATTCAGATTTCAGATTCAGATTTCAGATTCAGATTTCAGATTCAGATTTCAGATTCAGATTTCAGATTCAGATTTCAGATTCAGATTTCAGATTCAGATTTCAGATTCAGATTTCAGATTCAGATTTCAGATTCAGATTTCAGATTCAGATTTCAGATTCAGATTTCAGATTCAGATTTCAGATTCAGATTTCAGATTCAGATTTCAGATTCAGATTTCAGATTCAGATTTCGATTTCAGATTCAGATTCAATTTCAAATTTCAGATTCCAATTTCAGATTCCGATTCAAATTCCGATTTCTGATTAAAGTTCCTGATTAAAATTTCAGAATATTTGTTACTTGAATCATAGATTTTGTGTCTCCTGCAGTAGACACTGCTTGAAATAAAAGAAAAGAATCATGATAGCATTCAAAAAAAAAGTATCACTGAAGAATTCTAAAATTCAGAAAATTCAGAAAAGAATCACGATAACATTCAAAACAAATGTATCACTGAAGAATTCTAATGATAAAATATCTAAAAAGATTCAAGAAGCTCATTTCAATTTGGAAAAATAATATTTCTCTATTTTAAAATCAAAACATTTACTACGCAAAGAGGCATCAGCATCAGCACAATCAATCAACAAACCACGCGGCGAGACGGCAGTTCCTCCTGCTGCTGGGTTGGGTGGTAGATTTGGTGAGCGACAAAAAGAGAGCTACAGGATTTGTTTCTCCCGCAGCTACGTGAGGGGTGCGAGATTTGTACACCAACCTGTTGAAAACGTGGACCAAACTGGTTGAAATCTGGCAGCTTTCAGTAAATTCGAAAAACGTTGCTACAAATTTTCAAAACACCACACAAAATGTCTGTCATTCGAAAGAGGAGATTCTAATGAATCTCTAGGTATATAAAAAGTGACCAATTTGAGTTCAAATTTTAGAGAAATCACGCTAACAAAATCGCGTAAACCCACCGACACGAGGGGGAGTTTGAAAAATGACAAAAAAGATGTGAGTTTCATTACCATATACTGAACAACTGAGATTTTTGAGGAACCAACTATGTTCTACGGAAATAATAATAAAGTTAACGAAAAAAAACTAAAATTTGAATTTAGAGAATCGATCCATTGGTAACCGAGATACAGCAATGCAAAGCCAAAATTGGGTGACTTTTTTGAAGTAAGAATTTTTTCTACCGGAAGTTCCGGGATAGCGGCCAAAACTTCCTCTGGACTACCAAAAATTTATACATCCATGGATAGATTTATTCTTGACAATTCCAAATATTATAAAATCAGCGCAATATTTGGAAACTGTCTCAAGTTATAGGCATTCTAAAAAGAGCTCTTTTTCGGGACTTTTTTCATTCGGAATCAGCTACTGGTGATTTCGTAAAATATTTCGACTTTATTTTTCAATATTGAGGAACTAGAATAAATTATCTATACAATGAATTAAAATTCATCGAAATCGGTCAATATTTGCGGCCAGGGGAACTTACGCAAACTCTCGGGTCATATAGACCCGAACAGCCTAATTACGGATTTTTTTGAGGGAGCACTTCCGGTGGTCACAGGAAGTTGCCTGGTACTACAGATTGTGTATTTCGTGATTCCCCAGGGAGGTTTTTAAAATCAAATTTTTGCGATTTTTTCTCGAAGAGTTATGATGATTTGAATGTGCGCTTCGGGTCATATTGACCCGAACGACTTTGGAAGGTTAACTTGATTATCACTTTCATAGAATATACTTGGTCTCTAAAAAATCTCAGTTCTCCAGTATATTGGAATGACGATTACGATTCTTTGAATCTGCGCTTCGGGTCATATTGATCCGAACGGCTTTGGAGGGTTATGCATGGAGGTTTTTTTTGATGATTTTTATTTCTGGAGGTAGGTTTTTTATTTTTATATTTACCCTAAAGATGTAATAGATCGACTTCTTTGCAAGTAATCGGAGTAACGAATGTTGTGAGTACGCAATCTCGATGTAAAATGAAGGTTTTGAATGATAACACTAGAGTTTTAGTTGTCATAAACATAGAGGTATAGAGTATGGTGGGCTAAAAGTACGACCTTAGTGCTATCCTATTTTTAGAAAATTTTGCAGTTTTACAAAAAAAACACAAGAACAGCATTTGATTCCTTGGACTTTTATCGCTCCTTAAAAAAAATACGAAGATAATCGAATTTTTTTAACATCTATTCTGAAGCGTTTGAAGCTTCTGGAGAAAATTCACAAATTAAAAGATTTTTGAGAAATCGTTCCTCGTGTTTACTGTCAGGCTGTCAAATGTCGGACAGAAAAATTTAATCACTAATCACTAATCACTAATCGTACTTCCATAGCCAGAACTTATGTCTGAGTCCCAAAGAATAATAAAAGTGTTTTATTATTCTTCTTGTCTTTGTTTATGTTTTTAATAATTTTAACATAAAAACATTAAAATGATCAAAAACACAAATTGGTTGGGCCTACCATGGAGCAGAGAACGCAGAGACATCTGGAACACAGGAACAGGAAGAAACGTGGACCACCAGTACCATACGTTTCGACTGGGAAAAATTCGTTGGAAGCATGCTAAGAAAAATGCTCCTTGATGAGGGAAACCACACGTCTGGACCTGAAGCTTTACGGATTTTAAGGTTATAGCGCCTATACTCGCTCTTGGAAGTAAAGATGGGAACAAGGAAACTTGATTAATAATTTTTACTAAGGAATCTATTAGAACTATTTATCAGTTCTTATAGATTCCGTTACATTATGTTGTGCGTGTGTGCCATTTATGTGTATATACATGTACATTGTCAAGTGCATTTTGTAGGATTGGAGATTGATGTTTCATGACCTGAAAATTTAAACAGAAATACATTGTACTTACTTTTGGCTGATGTGTGTTTTCCCCATTTGGGATTTTCGGATTTTTTTGAAAGTTGGAAATAAGAGAGTTTTTAAATGTTCTGATTTTAATATGTAGTTATGAGAAAAGAAATATTAAACTGACATGTAAACGAATGTAAGTAAATCAATTCTATGATTGGGAGCTTGAAGGGTGAAATCTGTCTCAAGCCATTGAAACCGGGTTTCTTGTAAGCTCTGCAATTAGAGTTGTTGAGGTAAAGCATAAGCAATGTTTGAGCGCATGCTCCAGACTTACCCTACCAACTTAAATGTTGTTTCCTCGCTCTTCCTCTTGGTCTGAGATCTCGCTGTCCGATGCCTCTGCAACCAGGTATTGTTCGAAAGCCGCTTTCCGCATAGCATCCCGGTTAAGTAGTAGCGGCTCAAAGTCTTCCAGACTCTTCCCAAGAGAGAGTATTTCCTTCTCCAGGGATCTCCACCAGGTGTCGCAAGGTCTACAGGCCCTTTTTGGACCTGGGAGTTTTAGTTTCATTGCGGCCTGTAGGAGATGGTTTTCTCTCCTTCTTGTGATGTGCCCCCAGTAAAGAATCCGGTATATTTTGACTTTTTTTGTTATGGTTTTATTATTTAGGAGGGTTCTAGTGGTATGTGTCTCGACACCTCCGCAGGCTCGTCGGACAGAAAAAATTTAATCAAAGATAAACTAAAGGATGATACATACAAGATACATCCCGACATATTTACGGGATCCTTTTTGATGCTAAAATTTAGATACCCCTAGAAAAAACTACCTAATTAATCAAATCTTTTAATGTGTTTTAAGGGAATTGTTAGCAGCGTCAAGTCGAACACCTCGGTTGATCGAAAATGATCAGACAAATCGACGATCGATGATCATATGACAAATGTTAGCTTAGACAGATCTGAGAGTAATAAGGCAATTCTTCTATCGTTATTTCAAGAGTTCATATGCCTTTTGATTAATGGTTCTCGTGTTTATATTTAAATTGTAACTTCTAATCTAAGTTGATCCGGAGTAGTTACATTTGAATATAGATGTTTAGCAAGTTTTTCATACAACAAAGAATTAACCATGATTCCATGACAGTTTCAGTCAAATATTTGACACTAAAAATCCAAAATTGATGCCATTTCTATGATTAATTTAATGAAATCTGTTTTAAAATTATTTAGGTAAAAAAATAACGTGATAACCAAGAATCATTCGTAAGCAGTGTTAAACTTTTCGACATAGATACTAACCCAAAACCCAATTGAAGTAAAACCGCACCTTCGCATGAAAGTATTAGCATAGCTTTTATTGCATATGGCGCAATCATAAGTTACAGTTGCTATGCAATAGCAGACTAAAAGAGAGCAAAAGATAGGGCGAACCAGAAAAAAATGTCATAGAGGTCGCGGTCGGGTGCTCGCAAGAGGTAATTGCATTCATCATAATCCAACCATAATTCCACCTACCCTTATGGATTACCTACTTACTGTTGCTCCATGAAACTCAGCCGGTGTTTTGCGTTGGCGGAGGGCACGATATGAATTATGACAACAAAAACAGAAGAAGAAAAAACAGCAGAATTAGTTCATCTGAAGCTGAGATATTGCGCGACTCTCTTGAGTCTTGAGCATTAGTAGGGCAGCCGGCAGCCAAAGTCCGGACTCCGAAGACTGACGCAATCCGCGATCAAAAGGGTCTCCCAACTGTGCCGGTGAAAGTGAAAGCCCTGTATATGTATATATGTAGATAGGGTATTTCCCCGACCGCAATCATCTGAAGGGCTTTGAAGGTCCACGTGTTTTCCCCGAAGCGAGCGCGGCATTGAGATAGATAAAGTTGAATCGAGCGATTGAGCCAGATAAAAACCGACACCCAGCTGTAATTAGTCGCCATGTGCTGGCTATGGTGATGCCGATGCTGGTGATGATGGTGGTATCGATACAGGCAACATCTACATAACATTTATCATAATGACTTCATTTGTGAGAAGGTTTTTGTGTGCAGTGCGGAACTCTTTACTATTTTTTTCTCATTTAGGGGTGATTTTATATATTATGTCATGAGGAACGAAAATATGTGACCGACTTACGGAATATGTCAAGAAATTTTCTTTGATACTTATTTTAGAATCAGTATGATAAGTACATCCCCTTTTAACCGTAAAACCCGAAATGTATGGTTATAGTCTTAGTCTATGCATTACTTGTTCAAAATCAAATTATGAAAACAATCACTTCAAGCCTCACGATCGCTGGTGTGGCTCAGTAAAACAAGTTCCACATCGCCAATGGTTTCTACTCCGATATTGACCGAGTCCATCAATTTCCGTCACACGAATATGGGTCCGATGGCGACGAACGTGTTAACAAGATTTGAAATCAGAAGAAAAAAACGGGAAAAACGGGGAGGGGACGGCAGAAAAAAAACGTTCTTTAGCGTACACGGCTTGCTGCGACTCCAGTTCTTCCTTTAAATTGTAAGTTTTCAAGATAAAAAAGCCATAAGTCTTGAAGCTTTATTTGTATTATAAAGCCAATAGTTACCAAATAGGGAACTAACTTTCCTCCTCGATGGTTAAATGTTTGAATTTACTCAAAAGTCCAGTAGATTCAGCTTATTTGATTTGTTTCTTTAGAAAGCCTTCAATTACTTAAAAAAAACTTATTTTATGCTCAAATCAAAAATCAATTTTTGTATTAAATTTCGTCAAAAGTAAGAACAGTTGTAAGATAAATTAGTTATATACAGCAAACAAACTCAAACGCTACACACCAAAAATTATTTCCTTTAAAATTACGCAAATGTCCTGTAACAAAAAGGAGCAGGACATTTACCGTAATTTTATAGGTCGAAAACATAACTACGTGACATTTAATTTTTAGTGTACAACTTTTTTACAGGACATTTGCTGTAATAATAAATGAATCTTCGTTAACTTTCAAGGAAAACAATTTAAAATTACAGGTTTTGTGAATTACAGGTGATTTGTTTTAAAGGTTGCAGTTTTCAGTGACACGTAACATTAAAAAAAAATTTCTGTGTAGATCGCCAGTAAAGAACTTTGTTCTGATCACGAATCGTGGTGCGCTTAGAAAAAAACTTGAACTTACGGAATTCAAATCAATGTCTCACAACATATTCAATTTACAACGTCGTTTTTTGCCAAATACCTTTTGATCTCGGAGTTCAAAAAGTAATTTAATAATGGAAATAAAGAAATACTTAGCTTCTATTTTCTGTCATCTTCTTATTTTTGCCAATGAAGATATTCCGAGAAAAGGATTGGTGTTCAAGTGGTCATCTTACTACCGAAGTAACCATAAGCACCAAAGTTTTGCATTTTTATAGCTTTATACCAGAATTCAAGTGCTATATCAGCACATCAAGTGCAATTTTGCATCACTACAGTTCTTCGAGTGCTATGCTGTATCATATTACATTATACCATTTTTTTTTAAATGCAACTAGCATATTATAAGCTTTGCACAATGCTTTTAGAATGCAACATAGCTCTAACTCAGAATAACAAATGCTATATTTTCTAAGCATTAAATTGGCATCACACAACCTTGCTTTAATGCTTTTTTGCACTATGTGAGCATTACAGTGGCATTAGGCCAAAGCACATTAGCAATGATTGATGCTGAATTAATGCAAATTTAGGGCACCAGTTGCAAGAAATTTGTTTCGAATAGGGCTATTTTTTTCAAAGATTTGACAAGTTCACAAACAGAGTCAATGACAAATGTCATAGATGTCATGAGTCATGAGCTAATATAAACAAATAACAAATTTTGTATCATGGCAGAAAAATGAAGCCAAACAAAAATCGATAAAATATATTTTTTTCCACATGGTCGAACCTCATTTGAACGCCATTTGCATTTTCCCAGCATAAAGCCCACCAAAACTATATCATTATGCCATATCATTTGCCAAACCTGGCTCACAGAGCTTATATGATGCACAGAATCAAGCTCTATAGCTGACGTTAGAAGAATTGGTGCAAGATTTAAGTGCTTTTTTTTTTTGAAACTATAAATATAATTAAATTTTGAATAACATGAAAAATTCCCGTGCTCCGAAAAAACGCGTCTGACACTTTCAATCAACGCCTACCCCTCCTAACTAGTCTTCCGGGTTTCTGGAAGAAGTCCGGATTTAGCCTGGACTTATTTACAGTATTTCAAAAATCAAACAAAAAACTGAATTTGGATAATGGTAGTTTTTATTTGACTTGATTTGATTTTATATGATTTTTTTTTGAATTGTTAATTTTTGCGAGGAACTTTGGAAGGGAAAAAAATATTTTTAACGAAAATGAAAGTCTGAAAAATTGAGGAACTGCTAAAATCTGTACTTTAAAAATGCTTTGCATAACCATGGGTGACTTCTCATTACGCACAATTTCGTCAGTATGTAAATAATGACGGGTTAAATCATATTCTCTTACCTGAAACACTTTAAATATATTTGATCTTTCAATATTTATAAGATAAAAAAAATGGTAAGCAAACTGCAGTTATTATACTTCCGTCAAAGTCATGTTTTTATTTTCCAGTGAATATTGTAATCCAAAAGGGCTATAAAATTATATTTTAATGAAGGTTTTACGATGCATCTTTAAAAAAAAAACTTACATTCTATTTAAGCGATGAAAAATTAGATTAAGAAATTTCAAATACATCGAAACGATCTTTTCATTTGATAGTCATTTACATATAAGAAGAGTCCAAGATGTAAAAAACAACTTTTTGACTTTAATAACCGAAAAATTAAAATTTTCCAAAAAAAACTGTAAAAAAATGTTTTCAAATATTGGCTTCAATATAGAACAAGAACACAAAATTATAAATAAGTTATCCTTGAAATTCTAATTAGAACATATTTGATAAAATCAAGAGTTATTCTCCTACATTTCTTACAGAATGACTATAACTATGTATGAAGTCGTAAAATCTGAATTTCTGCTCTGAAAAATCATTTAAAATTATTCGTGAAAACCAAAGTTCTTGTATAAACAACCGAGGCTAAAGTAAAATTTTGCTAGATCTTACCAAAAGTTTTTCTCAATTATTTTTAACTGTTTTGTAATCATAACAAAAAACGGTATGTACTCAATATACAGTACATTTAAAAAAAATCAAATTCCAAGGTATTTGAACAAACACCACGAAAAGAACTAAAAAATTATATTATATAAAAGAATTCAATTCTATTTATTTTTAAATAAGGCTGTAACATGTTTACATGTTACAGCCTTATTATACCATGTTTTTGGATATTTAGGCGTAAAACAGCAAAATTGAAACGAACAAAAATTAAAAAAAAAATAAGAAAACATTTGGAAAATACAAAAAGTTACCGCTAATCTGATTTTTTATCCTTTTCTCATTGACTCGACAGATCGAATAATTAAAAAAATTGATAAAATATATTTAAATTAATTAATTTTCTTCATGGAGTTTTTGGGAAAAAAATAAAGCGTGTGATGTCATAAATATAATTTGGTATTTAGTTAAGTATATGCAAGAATCCGTAATGGGATCTTCATAATGTGATGGAAATCTGATGCGCTATCAGACATATAATCTGTACAGTGATACATACGCGGGAGCTCAAAGGCGACCAAGTAAAACAGAAATCGACAAAGTAATGTATAAACAAATATCAAAAGGATAAATTGTCCCTCCCACTTCAAAAGATGCGTATGGGGTGGAGGGAGAACCCTAATGGGCCTCATGGGACCATCACAAAAAAAAGTTTGCATTAAATTGAAAAATTTGAGAAGATTTTGCTCATCATTGATTTAAGACTTTCGTTGTGTTTCGTCTCGGAAGTTATGACTGATAAAATAGTTAAATATACTGTTTTTTAGTTTGTTCTATATTTATGAGTAAGAAATTTATTGCCTAATTGATTGTGTAATTTTGGTATTGTTATTATTTTAAGCTAAATTTAAATCTCGAAAACCTCCCTTCCCCCACCCGGGGACGGTTCTTTCACAAGGGTCTAGTGACCCTACACAGAATTTTTTTATGACTGTTACGTGTCACTGAAAACTGCAACCTTTAAAATAAATCACCTGTAATTAACAGAACCTCTAATTTTAATTTGTTTTTCTTGAAAATAAACGAAGATCCATTTATTATTACAGCTAATGTCCTGTAAAAAAGTTGTACACTAAAAATTAAATGTCATGAAATCATGTTTTCGACCTGTAAAATTACGGTAAATGTCCTGCTCCTTTTTGTTACAGAAAGTTTGTGTAATTATACAGGAAATAATTTTTGGTGTGTAAAGAGCTGAATTGGGCAGTAAAATTACGAACAATGGGATACAAATACAGACCCCGTTCGTTTTTGGCAACAAGCCCGGACATTTTGTGTTGCCAAAATCGAACAGTTTTTATTCTGAATTTTTTTTCTCTTTTTTAATAAAATAACTCTTTTTATTATCATTAACGTTAATTTTAGTCAATTTCCGACCAATTTTAGAATTTTTAAAAGTTTTTTTCTCTTTTTTTTATGTATTTTGCACTATTTTTGTTTTGTTTATAATCTTAGTTTTTTTGTCATTTTCGCTGTTTTTGTCATTCTTAATCAATTTAAAGTTGATTTTGTCATTTTTAGTCTTTTGTTTGTATTTGTTATTGATTTTTTTTTTATTTTTCATATTTTTGTAATTTTTGAGTGCATTATAAATTTAAAAAAAAACTTTTGTTTTTGATGTTGTATTCTATCACCATTTCAGAACGTAAAAACGTTTTTTTGGTGTTTGTCTAAATTATGTTGGTCATGGTATAGAGAAAACTAATAGGTAATGTCGCTTGTAAAAACCGTTGTTGCCGGATGTTGACAAAATCGTATGTTGACAAAATAGAAAGTTGCCAAAAACGAACGGGGTCTGTAATCCCAATTCACCCCATTTGACGTTATAAATCGAACAACGGTTTAGGAATGCATTTTCGAACATTTAGTAAATTTTACTTCTGAACTAATAGGTACATGATTGGGTATTTTCTGTTAGTATCGGAATATCTTCTTAGTACAGAATTTGTAAGCTACTTGAACGAAAAGATGCCTTATGTAAATCCTGTTTGGGATATCGTGATTCAGAAAAAATCTTTAAAAAAAATTTTAATTGTTTTATTTTTGTTGACTAATGGAATGGCTTTCCAAAACAATCTTCTGATAAAATCCTGCTGTTTTCTTCACATAAAAGCATATAATTAATGAACATTGTTTTAAGTTGGGGAGCTACCTGCTGTGCTCTAGTCAAACAACATTGTATTCTTCCTCAAACATCTTCCCTCCAGTAGAAGAATTGTGTCTCAGATGTTACAGATTGTTTCACCACAGTGGTTCATTCCTATTTCTCGAACCATTTCTCTTTGGAACGCGAGAAAAAAAATACAAAAGCAATGTGATGACAGCGCCACAGATCTGTCGCGATTATCCGGCGCGGTGCATTACTTTTGCGTAACCGCCACATTTTCCCATGCAAAAATTTATAACGTGTACGGTCATATGAATGTGGCAGCGTTGAATGTTGTTGAAGCTGATTTAATTTCCCTTTCCCTGGAGAGTGGTGAAGTTTTTGAGTCGATGCGGTGCACCAATTTGGTTTTCCGAAACAAACGCTTTCCTTTGTAGGTACCAACTTCTGCTGGAAGAAACCAAAAAGCACTAAACAAACAAACGATTCAATTTTGCTCCATCTTCATCGAGATATGCCGCTGTTGCTTGGTTCAGAAGAAGACGGCGATCATCTCTAGTTGTTTTTGTTTGTTTTCCTTCTCCTGGCTGCATGTTGGAGGTGGTGGGTGGTCGAGGATCGTCGTAAACATACCATTAAAAAAGAACAGCAATGCGACTTCCCACATGGCACATTTTTCGCACTCCACACGTTAGATTGGCATTTTTCTTGGTGGCGAAAATAACGACGACATTTCACTAGCTGCTTTATTTGCAAAGCAATAAACAACCGAAACAAGACTCGGTCCTCTTGGGCCCACTAACTCACCCACTCACACTTCAAGGGGTGATAAACCGAGGACTGAAAGTTGAATTCATCCCCCCATACCAAGACGCCTGACTGCGTTGTCGCGTAGATTTGAACCAAATTTACCTGCTGGCTTAATGCACACATTTGAGAATCTGAGGCAGTAGAAAAACAACTTTTCCTAACTTGAGGAAAAACCGTCTCACAAAGTGGCTCATATGGCCATGCACGAAACAACTTCACCGGTCTAAGCTCCGTGAAATGATCGAAAAATTTCTCGCACTGTTTTGTTTTTCTTCTGTCGTCTTCTCCAGCCACATTAAAGCAAAAGATTCTTCGAGCTAGATTTTTTGCTCATCAGCATTGTTCGAGCCTTTCTCGAGATGCTTTAACCAAATAGATGTGCAAAAAAGCTACCAAAAACTTAAAGTTGTCCACCATAATGGGAAAGTAGCTCGGGTTTCAAAGTTCAACAGAAAGGAAAAAACTAAAATCTCTACGAAAGAAAGAAACTTTGCATTCCACCTGATAGCCCGTCGAATTCGAGCAGAGTGGGCTGTCAAAGGTTTCAAAGGCTCATGTGCAAATATTACCCAGCAAGTAACTGTCATTACATCGACGCGTTGAATTGGGTACCTACCAATCGCTTTATTATAAATCTGCTCAGGGATACCTTCTTTCTTATTTAGTTGCCCACACGACGTCATCACGACACAGAGGGAAACCCCATTTAAGGAGTTGGGCATAGCGTGAGCTGAATGTTTGTCGAGTTTTCCTGCAAGTGAATTTTATTGCTCCAATTAACGTACCAATTGCATAATTGTAGCGATGATTCAACGGGAAAAGTTTAATCTGCAGATAGTCTTCATAGCTACACAGCAAATTTTTTTTGCTGAAAACCATCAAAATTTTGCTGGTTTTTGTCCCGCTGGTTTTCCAGCCAAATTTCCAGCAATTTAAATTGCAATTCAAATTGCTGGAAAATCAGCAATCCAGATTGCTGGAAGCCAGCAATTTCTTTCAAAACAACCGGCTGTATTTAGTACCATATTTATATTTCAATTCTAAATTAAATATTGATTACTGTCTGTGTATATAGTGAGCAATAAAAAAAAGAATTTGTTTCTTTTCATTTTTAAATTATGTTTGTATTTGTTTCCAAGAACTTATTTTTTTAATCTTCCAACACCGGCTCTGAAGTGCCAAAGTGTTGATCATTCGCCACCTGAGAAAAGAGTTCTGATTAGTATTTTTTATGAAATCTGTCCAATAAAAACTCACCATTGACATTTGTCTGGTTGCTAGAATATGGAGGAAAATAAAAATAATTATATTAATCTAACCAAAGTTCGTAAAATAGAGTCTCACCTTGCTTCAGCGTACGAAAACAAACAAACTCCAATATGTGACAACTCGATTGCTGATTTTCCAGCAAACTAGATCGATTTCTGTAAATTCCAGCAATTTGAAAACCGATTGCTGATTTTTCAGCAAAAATGACAAGAACACAACCGATTGCTGAAAAATCCCGCAATTCGAAAACCAATTGCTGGTTTCCAGCAAAAATTTGGATTGCTGAACGTTTCCATTTTTAAACCAGCAATGTAAAAAACTTAAAAACATTAGAACACTTTTTGTTTTTGGCCTTGCCGTTTTTTGTTTAAAATTAAGTGTGGTTAATATTCAAAAATCTTATACATTTTCTTGCATTCGGGGTTGGGGGGGAGGGGTTGTCAATTTTACAAATTTTCAAAAATCGACCAATAAAAAGAATTTTGATATCTAGTCAATAATCGTTCAATTTGAAAGTGTGAAGGGAGGGAGGGGGGGCAAGGATGCGGCACACTGCCCCTTTTCCTCCAGTTTGATATCATTGAACAAAGTTCGAGATATTGTAAAAAAAAATGTCAAAATTAGAGAAAAAAATTAAATTTTTATTAACCCATTTCTATTTATTAACCCATTCTTCTATTTTTATTAACTCATTATTACCCATTATTTTATTAACCTATTTCAAACTTTTTACGATATTGTTTGATACAACTTCAATCTGCGATTCTATAGTTTTCCCTGTGAGAAGTTGTTGATAAAATATTATTTTCGTTTTTTGTATACCAAGAAGTAAAAAAATGACTAATGAGCTCATTAAGGAATCTCTCGCCATAAATGTCGATTTCTTAATGAAAATAATACACTTGTTGTTGAATAGAAGAAAATTTTAAGAAACTTCTCAATTCTCTCTTTTAAAAATCAATTTATTTTTCTTGAGTTTCTGCAAATCAATGCAATATGATAGCCATGAAATTCAACAATTCGTTCGAAAAACAAATATTTTAAATAAGTTTTTGATTTAAATTACTATGATTACTTCATAAAATTACAATGAACTTTAAACTGATTTTAAAACACTGTTTTTTTATTATTCTGTTCTATTTTTTTAAGAAGAGTGATTTGAAATTATCGTGTTGTTTTTATCAATTGTGAAATTAATTTTTCATTTTGAATTGTGGTCGAAACATGTTATTGCTAAATCTATTTATAGTTCTGAAATAAAATAATCAAATATCTTGAACTAAAATTATATTTAATCTGAAACGAATCAAATGAAATTTTAAACCATTTGTTTAGAATAGTAACAAATTTGCAACAAAGAGGGCATTTATGAATTTCTAGACGATGATCTAAGAATAGTTAAACATTTAGAAAAGAAGAATCAATTTTGTGCATTTTTGAAATGAAACATTTTACAAAGACATTAAATTTAAAGGATATGATTAAATGCTTTCTCGATGACTGCGAGTAATGTTAACTTCTGAAAAAAGGTTACATTAGTTTTTTCTATATTTTTTACAGTTTTATGAAAATACAAGAAATTAAACAAATTTCAATAAAAAAATTTAAAACTAAATGTAATTCAGATATTTTTAAAACAAAACGTTTCGCAGTCTAAATCAAAATCTTTTATATCAAACAATTTAAAACGCCCTTCTGTGATGTCAAGAATAAAATAGTAATATAATTTTCAATTTAATTTTCTAAAAATTGTTGATATTTTTTTTATAACTGAAACATTGTATCCCTGAAATTAGAAAATCTAAACAAAATTTGATCCTTCATGAACTAAATGATGTTAAATAGTTTTAAAATCATTTTTTTTATGTCGGTTTATTGTTTCATTTAACTGCAATTCAGTAAAAAAATCTCAATATTAAAGTTAGATGAGCCATAGCTTCAAACTAAAGGTTTTTGACTAAATCTGATGAAATATTCGAAATAATAACGCCAAGCTTTTTCGAAACAGTTATCAATATATTTCCATCAAAATGGCTGTTCGGTTTTGTAAATAGTTTATACTATTCTATAATGTTCGTCATTTGCAATTGAAATAATAAACTTTTGGTGAAATCTGAAACTGGATTTTTATGTTCAATTTCAATTATCATTGTGTGAATGATCTGGAAACAATATTGAAGATGATATGATGGAAATTTCATTATATTAACTATTCTCGAGTTTCAAAACTTTTTTTTTCAATGGTTGCTGATAATGAGCAGAAAATCTGATTTAGGATTATGAAATCAAAATTCAATCTATCATTCAAATTCATATACTTGCTTTCATTTAAAATCAAAGCTAAGTAAAATATTCTAATTTTGATTTTGAATTCATTACTTTTTTTCGATCCTGAAAACTATTTAAAAATGCGAAAACCGAATGTGCTCCTACGATAAAAATTGGCAACAATGATAATTTTCATTGTACGATTAGGTTGACTCAAAATAAAAGTAAGGAACACCAGAGCAATTGCCAACAAGTGCAAACAAAGCTCTTATACTCCATCAAAAATCTTCTAAAATAGATATTTTTTTCCAAAAACGTTGACCGTTTCCCGGCGAATATTTTATTGGTTTTATATTTCTTCGATCTGAGATAATTTTTTATTCATTCCTGTGAATTTTTTATTGATGATGTGTTTTTTATATTCTTTTTTTTTTGGCATTTGAGCGAATTATTAAATTCCAAGAAGAATTGTTTGCATTAGAATTAGTCGATTTTCAAATTTTAGGATCGATTCTTTGGCATGAAAAAAAATCGATTAGATTGGTTAATTTTCGATTCAATCTTTCGATCTTTAGGATCCTTTTTCTCGCAATTTAGATACAAATTTTAATTATAGATTCAATGTCAAGGAGCGCCATTTGTTGAGCATGTAGTCGATTTCAATACTTAAAATTAAATTTGCATGTTTTTGGAATTTTCTTGTTGATTTTTTTTTTCAATATACCTAAATTGAGCCTTTATAAGCGTTTATTTCTACCAAAAATTGAAAGTTAATACATCTTTGAAACTTAGTCCTCTCAAGTTTAATATTTTAAGGTGGATTGATCCTAAGACCGTAAAAAATAAAAAAAGAGCATCACTCATATATCTATTATAATATAGAGAAATGATTTTTTTAATATCTTTTAAATTTTTAAATAGAATCCCTTATTAAATCTTTTATTTTTGTACGCTATTTACAATAACATTTTTACACGATCCACTGAAAAAGCGCTCTAAAAATATCGTGACGTCGCTTTTATATTGTGGACATATTTTAACTAAATGCTTGTGTGTTTCTAATGTTTAAATGAAACTTCTTAATTGAAATCATTGGTTTTCTATTGGTCTAATGTTTAAATGAAACTAGTTTAGTTTTATTGTCTTTATTATGCTTTCCGTCCAAATCGAGACTTGCAGTTTACAGTGCATAAATAAATTTTGAAATGACATTTATTTAAACGAAATCACAAAAATAATCATCACGTCAGAAATCCTCTGTTCATGTGTTTTTCGATCTAAAATGGCTGTTGACAGTAAGGTTAGCATTTTGTTTTTGAAAAAAAAAATGTCCAACGTAAGTTAGGAAAAAAAAAATGTAAAACACGTCTAAAGGCGGGGTTTGGAAAAACGACAACAAATCGACAAATATGTTAATTGATTGTTACCGAAAAAGTACTCAAATTACGTTATTTAGGCCATGTGTTTATGCTTTTTTTAGAAAACTATACGGTTTAAAAAGGTCAATTAGCCGGTCAGGGTCATATAGACCCGGATTACTATTTCTGCTGTATCTTCAAAATTACTGAACCGATTTTCATAAATTATACCAATCACCATCCCGATTAAAATAAAGAAATTTCACTGTTTCAGCTAAACTTTTGCTGATTTAAAGGTTCATTTGAAGTAAACAAGTTTTTGGTTTCAATTCCGATGTCATATGTCATGAATAGAAATATAATTAAAACTGATTCATCATTGATTTGCTTCTTGAAAACCATTGATTTATTTTACTGATAAATTAGCTTGTATTTAAAAAAAACTAGGTAGATAAATTATTTAATCTATTAAAACGTGAAAACCAATGGAATATTAGGGGAGAGTGGGGTATCGTGGGCCATGGGGAAACGTGGGCCACTTTTAATATCTCAGATGTGTGTTGAGATAAAAATCTCAAACCAACTGTCATCGTCGTTGCTTTGCGTGAGCATATATTTCTATATGTTGTTGACGTAAATACGCATTATATGCTTCTTTTATTTATGAAGCTGAAAAAAGTTAGAAAAATTTACTAACATAATTAAAAAAACACCTGCTAATTGCATTGATGGGGAACCTAAAGCTCATAACAAAAATATGCTAATACACTTATGATCTTAGTTTTGTTATGATCTTTCACATGAAAAAGGAATTTTTGATGAAACATCAATAAGTCACACAAACGCAACCAATTTGCACATCATAGCTTGTGGAGAATCGTGGGCCACACATCTTAAACCACCTATATTTTTATGTTTTTATACACATTTAGAACTTAAAATACGTTTTCATTATCTGTAAAGTTTTCTTATTTATGAAAAATATTTTGTCCATCCTATATAAGGAATTTGGCTGGTAAACGGTGGATAATGTGCAACACGAGACCCCATAGTGGTCATATCACCTCTTATTCACAACTCCTATCTCTACCTCCCCGTGGTGCCGGCTGGGATGCGAGTAACCTAAGCGGAGATCGGGTACCCAACCCCGGTGGATGCTTTGGTCGCATGCAGACTGAGAAGGTGGCCGCACGCGTCTGTTCCCCAGGTCAGGGGCGGCGTGCAACAACAACCGAGCGTCTGTTCTCCAGGTCAGGGGCGGCTCAAACAGCGTCTGTCTTGCAGCAAGCGGCTGAATTTATGAAATGCGGCTCCCGCCAGCTAAGTCCAAGATGGCAGCCCCATCGCGGGATAGGGACTTTAGGCTAACAACCTACTGCTCCTGATACCTTATATTGTTACAGAAACTGAGAGAAGAAATAACCGAATTGGAACTTTGGCAACGACTTTTAGCATGAAAACACGGACTAGAATTGGAACTTGGAATGTTTTGACCCTTGCCCAGCCAGGAAAGCTAGCTCAACTTGCTAGAGAAGCTAGCCGCCTCAAGCTAGAGATATTGGGACTGAGCGAAGTCCGTTGGCCTAACACTGGAGAACACAAGACACAGTCCGGGCAAGTACTGCTTTACTCTGGCATACGAGGAGAACATGCTACTCGGGAACGAGGAGTTGGTTTCCTGTTAAGCCCGCAGGCCCATGCGGCCCTCATAAGATGGGAACCGATAAACGAAAGAATAATCGTAGCCAGATTCAGAACACGGGTTAGAAACCTTACAATGGTCCAGTGTTATGCGCCAACTGACGTTGCCGATTTGCAGGAGAAAGAGCAGTTTTACAGTCAATTGAACAGCGTGGTTGAGAGAATTCCGAAGGGTGACATTCAAATCCACTTAGGCGACTTCAACGCAAAGATTGGCTCCGATAATCAGGACTTTGAGCGCATCATGGGGCGCCATGGCCTAGGACAGATGAGCGAAAACGGAGAGCTGTTTGTAGAATTTTGTGGCAACAACAACATGGTGATCGGTGGATCGCTCTTCCCCCATCGACCAGCACATAAGGTCACTTGGGTATCCCGAGATGGCCGAACAGAAAATCAAATTGACCACATCTGCATCAGCCGAAAATGGAGAAGGAGCCTCCTTGATGTCCGCAACAAACGAAGCGCAGACATTGCATCTGACCATCACCTCGTCCTTGGCGAGATACGACTGAGAGTTGCGCGTGTCCAACGGCGCGAGGAGAAAGTCGGGTGTCGATACGACGTCCGCCGGTTGGAGAATCCAGAGGTGAAAAGGGCATACGTTGAACAGCTAGAATCCCGAGCCTTGGAGCTGCCGACAGACGGAACAGTCGAAGAACAGTGGTGTGGAATCAAGAATGCCTTTATCACGACGAGCCATGGTACTCTCGGTAAAGTTTGTGGAAGACGAAGTGAATGGATGTCGGATGAAACCTGGAGGATGATCGATGATCGGAGAAAGGCGAAAGTCGGAATTGAGCAGGCATGTACCGGGTCAGCCAAAGCAGCCGCCCGCTTACGATATGCGGAGCTGGAAAAGGCAGTTAAACGAGCTTGTAGACGAGACAAGAGAGCCTGGACAAACTCCCTAGCCGAAGAGGGAGAAAGAGCCGCCGCCATTGGAGATATCCGATTATTATATGATATTTCTCGCCGCCTTAGTGGTGCAAGGACTAATGCAAGAATGCCGCTGAAAAACCGAGCAGGTCAGCTGATGACAGATCGAACAGATCAGCTCAAGCGTTGGACTGAGCATTTTGATCAACTTTTCCGAGTTACAAATAGCAATGGCCAACAGAACCCGCAGCTCGAGGCGCCCACAGTAAGTCGCATTAATGGCGTCAACTCGGAAGCGCCCACGCTGGCTGAAATAGAAGCGGCAATCAAGGACATGAAATCCAACAAAGCGCCTGGAATCGATTGCATTCCTGCTGAAATGCTCAAAGCCGACCCTGCCTTGTCAGCACAAATGTTGCACCGTCTTTTCGCTGACATTTGGGACACTTCAACATTCCCGGCCGACTGGATGCAGGGTATCCTCGTAAAGGTCCCAAAGAAAGGAGACCTAACAGAGTGCGGTAACTGGCGTGGCATAACTTTGATCTGTACAACCCTTAAAGTACTCTGCAAAGTGATCCTGAACAGGATCCAGGAGAAAATCGACGCTACACTCCGACGGCAACAAGCTGGATTCCGATCCGGACGATCATGTGTGGACCACATCACAACGCTACGAATCATACTGGAACAAATCAACGAATTCCAGGACTCTCTTCTGCTGGTGTTCGTTGATTTCGAAAAAGCATTTGACCGACTGAACCACGAAAACATCTGGGCTGCTCTTAGACGACGAGGGATCCCAGAGAAACTAGTCCATCTCATCGAAGCACAGTACGAGGCATTTTCGTGCAAGGTCTTGCACGACGGTGTCTTGTCCGAACCAATCCCGGTAACTGCTGGAGTGAGACAAGGATGTATTTTGTCACCGCTGCTTTTTCTCATCGTAATGGATGAGATCTTGACTGGATCGATTGACTGTAGACCAAACCGAGGATTGCCGTGGAATCCTTCAACCATTGAGCAACTGAACGACCTTGACCTGGCAGACGATATTGTTTTGCTCGCCCAAACACAACAAGACATGCAGAGCAAACTCGACGACCTCACCGAAAGCTCCAAGGCAGCAGGTCTCAAAATCAATGTCGGAAAGACCAAGTCGATGGAAATCAATACAGAAAATCGTTCCAATTTCGTGGTAGCTGGACAACAGGTTGAGACAGTGGAGTGCTTCCAGTATCTTGGTAGCCAGATTACGCCTGATGGTGGTACCAAGAAGGACATCGAAACCCGGATCAGAAAAGCCCGATTTGCGTTTGCGAGTCTCCGAAACATCTGGCGGTCACGCCAGATCTCTCTACGAACTAAGATCCGAATCTTCAACTCAAACGTCAAATCCGTATTGCTGTACGGGTGTGAAACTTGGTGCACATATGCGGTGACGACGCGAAAACTGCAAGTTTTTGTGAATCGCTGCCTGCGGAACATCATCCGCGCTTGGTGGCCTGGCAACTGGATCTCAAACGTTGAACTTCATCGCCGGTGTCATCAAAAGGCGCTAGAAATCGAGATTCGGGAACGTAAGTGGAGATGGATTGGGCACAAGCTGCGAAGAGATGAAAACGAGATTTGCAGAGAGGCGCTTGACTGGAATCCAGATGGGCATCGAAGAAGAGGCAGGCCCAAAAGCTCGTGGCGGCGTAGTTTAGCCGCTGAAATTCGCACAGTTGACGAGAACCTTGGCTGGCAGCAAGTGAAGACGCTGGCTCCGGATCGCCAGCAGTGGAGATCTTTTATCTCAGCCCTATGCGCCGGTCAATCGGCGCTGGACCCTTAGGTAGGTAGGTAGGTATATAAGGAATTTTGCCAAAACTTTCGCGAGCCAGGTTTTGGAATCTATTCGATCATATACAGCTCTCTTTTTTATTTCATCATCTGAAATTGCTTTAAAATAACGAAATGAATTATGAAATTACCGTTTTGGGTCAACTCATGAACTTTACATGTTATTTGGTCAATTTTGATTAAGTGGCCCACGATTCCCCACCATTTTTCAAAATCCAAAAAATATGGCTTTTTTTAAATCAGTCAGAATTTGGGGGAAATAACTTATTAAAAATTAAAAAAAAACCATTTGATACCTTAAAAATGAAGAAAACCAAACCATTTTTTATTTTAATTTTATCTTTTATAATAAAGAAGTTATGGAACAACGAAAAAAAGTGGCCCATGATTCCCCACTCTCCCATACTTAATTTATTTTTTTTTGGGATATTTTTATCACATTGAGAACCGCAAAAAAAAACATTCAACGAGAAAACTCAGAAATTCACTGAGCCCTATTTCAACAAAAACTGGATTAAATGTTCGGAATTAAAATCCTTAAGTAGATTAAAGTGTTGTATTTGATTTCTTATAATATTATTTAAAAATAAAGTTTAACACTTCGGAGTAGTTGTGATCAGTATTACAAAAAGTTTAAAATAAAGTAGTCGATATACCTCAGATTTGGTCCTATGATTTTATGATTTTATATTGAATGGGTCACCTTATCAATCTTGTCGTTATAAATTCATCACTATCAGTTGAAAATGAATGCAATTTAACAAAACGGCTATTTTTTTCATCAAAATGCCTTGATCCTCATGATAATATAGCTATAAAAACATTGAAATTTTATTCTCGAGCTTTTCAAGTACCAGCTTTGATCTGTCAAACCTAGCACTTTTATTATTTCAATATGAGCACTCAATCTATCTGATAATACCAATCGAAAGTGTTTCAATACAACTTCAACAAATTGAATTATCTTTGATGAAAAAACCCCATTTTTGAGGACCATAAAAATCAGAACTCAATTATCTATATGACCCTAACCGGTAAATTGTCCTTTTCTCTGTATGACTTTGGTAACCCTATTCATAAATCTGAAAATGAGAAATTGTAGAGTATTTTATTTTAGGAAAAGTCAGAAAATTTCATTAATCGAGCTTCAACTGTTCCTGAGATATCGTTTCGAGAAAATACAGTTCGAGTCATATAGATTTATTGCCTTTTTTCGTTCTAAATGAGGCTTCAACAAAATAACAGTAGAGCAAGTGAGCCTAATTTGGCAATATTTTGTCAGAGGTTTTAATATTTGATATTAGTAGGCCAAATCTTTAATTCTTAGAAATACAATTTTTTGGTAACTAAATTCCAAATTTTTTCTGACCTCTTTTATGGTTTGAAATAATCATTTCCAGCTTTAATTTACGAAAAATATCTTGTTTTTTAAAGTGTGTCGATGTTCATAATTTGGTATTAATTGTTCCTAATGTTAACATATGAGAAGAAATGTATTCGCGTACCCAATATTACAGTATTTGTTCGTGATTTTGCGTATGGGTCTGTTTTTTGATACTTTAATGGGAAAAATCTCAAAACTCACCTTTTTATAAATTTTATAATATTTTTGGAATATAAACAGAGAAATAAGAACTATTACAATCCTACACAACATTCCTTTACGCTAGTTTTGAAGAAAGTTGTGGATGTTGAGCTTATTAAAATTCAAACTTTACCTTTTCCTTAGAAAATTAAATGAATGACGCCATAGTTTAATGATGACGCCATAGTTTCTCACATAGTGAGATAGTTTTTTGAAGTTTTTGATCCACATAGAAAATTTAAAAAAATCGGAATTTTTACATTTTTCAATGCCGTAAAAAACTTTACACATTGGCTTCATGATATCCCCTACAAACTTTATATTGCTTTTGTTCTCCTATATCAATACTGTTGGTGTATAAATATTTTACGGACAATCATCTAATTTTTTAAACAATTTTTTTTTTAAATTCCGTAACCAGTTTGGGCTAAAATGCATCAACATGAAAATCAATGATTCACAGTTTAGATCTAGTTTCCATATGCTGGAATATGATTTTAATTTTTTTTGTTGAATTTATTACCCCTAAAGGTATGCAGCACCTTTATGCTTTCTCTTAAAAAAAATCATTGACAGAAAAAATATATATTATTTAATTCAAACAAAATCAAAAATAACTGCAGATCGTACTTTATACGTAACTAAATCATAAATATATCAAAAACTATCATTTTTCAAACTTTTTCATTAAAAACAAAGCTTGTTGCAATTCATAATAAGGTTTTTAGAAGCCATTGGTTAAAAGTGTTGCATTATGCCCCAGATGAGGTTTACAAAGTAATTTATTTAGACTTTTTTTAATTTTTTCTTTCGATTCTGTTTTTGCTGAGAAGCTCTCTGTAACTTGATGGTTCCCTTTTCTGTTTACAACGTTGTTTACAACCTGGCAAAAATATGTTTTCAACATTTTTAGCATTTAAAAACACTAAAATAAAGAAAAAATCGAATATGTTTATAAATTCAAAACAGTTTATTTTAACAGATCGTTGAAAATTAAGTTAAAACACAATTTGTTTTTTACAACTTTACTTGGAAAACTTTAACTATATCCATAATTAGGAACACATTGAAAAAGTATCCCTAATTGTGGACATAAGCTTTTTTTAGTTATTACACGAAAACATCTTGGTTATAACATACTTTTTATTAAAATCATGATAAAAAAACAATCCGACGAAAAATTAAAAAAAAACGGTTGACAAATTCAACTTTTATCTTCCATTACTAAAAAGGTATTTTTTAAGAATTATTTTACCAATTCCATTCAATTTAGACATACTTTGAAACAATCCGGATTTTACGAAAAATCCTTTGAGTTAGAAAACTAATTTGTTTGTTAAATGAAAGTTCACATGATTCGTTACATTATCATTTTTTTTATAATTGTGATAAGTGAAAAATTACGTCAAAAACAGTCGAAATCGAACGATATGTTAACATAAGGTACACATGGCAAATAAGGAACATCCACCCTACTCCTATGTAATCTTTAACAATATTTGATAACTTTTATTAATCAGACATAAGCTAAACATTAAGTTTGCACTTTCCTTGTATAACGTTAGAAAAGATTGTCTCATCGACATTTCGTAAGCACTATAATGAAACTGTCATCGAGAGGTTGCGCAACTTCAAGGGGTAGTTTTAAACGCGAAAAAAAATAACGAACAGCCTTGAGACTGAATTTATTTATCTACATTGTTTTGCAAGCTGCAACTCCTAACCTACATTTTGTTCCCGAGTCAAACTTACCAACTACTGTTCCACATCTATTGTCGTTGTCGTTGGTATTGCTCAGTTTCTTCTCGAATTGCTCGAAACAGAACCCGGGGGCGTTTTCGACAACAACTGTGACTGCACAGAGCGTAAACAACAATGTTTTGTCTTTGCTGCTACCGGAATCACGACGATTAGCGTTCCTGTATTGCAGCAGGATAGAAGAAAAACAACCGTAATGACTAACAATTATTGTTTTTTTCTTTTCTGCTTTCAGGTATGTGTTGTTTGTCAGACAAGTTGGGTGTCTGCTCTCGATTACCCCCTCCTCTTCTTATTTGACTGATTTCGGGCTATGTTGGCTGCATGGTTTGGTGAGCCGCAATTCTACTATTCAGACATAAAGGCGTATAAGAGTGAGTATTTAGCATGATGATAAAACGAGAGCCTTACTGCCAGAAAGTAAAAGTGATCATTTTTTCAGGTTTAAATAATAAGCGAAAGTAACTATGTACGAGCATAATTCGTCATGTGTGGCTTAATTTGGTTAAAACAACACTTTAATTAGTTTATACAAATAATCAAATATCAAATAATCCTTCCTACAACACTGTACATTATTTTGAAAGGTATAGAAAAAAGATGTTTTCTGTTCATACATTTGTATTGAAATTAAACAATATATATTTGTTTCTTTAAAAAAATTTCTCAAACTTTTAGTTTTTTATGTACTGCCAGAAATCTCAATGTAAAATTGAAAACTGATCAATTTAAATTCGTTTAAAGAAGCTCATTGAACCGTTCGTTCCATCTAAATATTCGAATGTTATTGAGCTCATTTGCACCATGGATACCTGTTTGAAAAAGCACTTTGGTTATAACCATAAGGAAGTGTCTTAATTCATCCATTTTTTGATTCGGCTTTGAAGTATTTGATCTGTTCATTTTCTTCACCTAGTCTAGTCTAGAAAAGATCTACTACCTGAGGCAAAGACTCACGATTTCTGGATGGTCAGCTGATGATCATGATCAAATACCATACACGATCCTAGGGTTTTACTTTTTTCAAAGGGAAAACGAACTGACCTAACCAATAATGGCACATATATTTAACGCTTGCATTTGCCCAATGATTTTTTTTTTCTCATTTCATTTGTCTTCTCAAGGGTGATGGACAAGTCACGGTGTGAAGGAAATAATAATGAAGCACCCAGAAAAAAGTGTGAAAAAGAAATGTAATCTGATTTTTTCACAGCGTTTATGGAAAATAACATAACGTTTGGCGAGCGGGGGTCCAAAGATGGGGTCTCGCTTGGCTTGTCTGGACAATTTATAGCTGGGCCAGCGCAGAACGGGCCGATTTGTGGTGATTAGAGGAAAGCAGAAAAAAAACCCACTAACTGACAGAGGCACAAGGGAGAAAGAGCAGCGCCACGCCACGCCATTAGGTGACCATGTTTCATCGTGCTTTATGAAGCTCTTCCGGAAACAGTTAATGGTCACGTCTCGCGTTTATTTTTGCCGGCAACCGGAGGCTATTTTGTAGTTTACTTTCGGGCTTCGCGTTTGTTTTATTAGATTGGGCAGGGCAATAAACAAACATATGGGTGATGTTTGGCGGTAAACTGATCGCTGATTAAAGTTGAGCTGTGGTCGTGTGAATGGGAGAGCTTACATGGACTCTTCTGTGAAATATTGTCAGGAATGGTCTTTTAATGTACATATAGTACTATTAGAAAATGTTTTTTTGTCTCAGAAAATATTGACATGAACATGCTCGGTAGTCCCGTTGAAGCTTCAATTATGACCCCTAATTGGTCCCAAGCCCGAGCAAGATATGCCGCTAAAACTGATGAACTTACTCAAAACAAGTCTAACTAGAATATTACGATTTCTTTAGCTCGTCGCTTAAAGCGAACCAAGAAAAAGTACAGCTTCTTAGCAACTCCTCCTAAGCTTAAAAGCAAAACGTTGCACACTGGGAGTTTTCGAACGCAAAAGATACTGTATACTGGGGGAACTTTGATCGGTTTTTATTCGTTTTTGAATATTTTGATAAGGGTTGCTTTCTCGTAGTACCTGCAATGTTGAAAACACTGAATGAGAAACGCTTCAATTAAGTGTTGATTTCAAAACACGATTTCTTAGTTCGGAGTGTTTTTGATCAGCAAGGTTTTAACATCTTCAAATAATTGTTTTGATTCCATTTAGCAAAGAAGGCATGAAAACATAAACTACAATAATTTCTTGTTTAGACCTTACTGCTTTTTTACGTTTTTTTTTTCGAAAACATTTATAATCGAATGATGTACAATGATGCTTCTTTGATATTCCTTTTTACAGCCTTTTCGGTGAATACTTTGTTATTATAGTGAGAATATTTTAGGAATTGAAAATTACAGATTTTTATAAGAAGATTTAAAGAAAATTACAGGTGTTCAAAATGAACGTGGAGAAATTTTAAAAAGTATTTGCATCACAAGGTTAACTTTTGTTCAAGCACGAATCACAACACAACACAATCGTTGGTCATTCGTGGTTTGCATTGCTATATTTGCATCCTGTATTTTTTCATCTATTATTTTCAAATCTTGAAATTTTCGCACTATGGGAACATAACATCCACTGATGAAGCCGTTAAAATTGATTCGGTTTCAAACAAAACTCACGTTGATTAATCTTAAGAAGATTAAAGTAGAAGTTGTTTTTTGTGATTACAAACAATTTTTATTTTACAAAAAAAAAAACATATTAATGGAAACTATTTGATTTATCAAAAAAAAATTCTAGGCACGATTTTCATCTTGATATTTTAACTAATTTCGGTTATTGTTTTATTAATCAATTAAGCATCTTTGTTGCATTTAAGGCTTCAAATTTATATATTTTTTTTTAGAAAAGAATACTATATAAAACTTTGTATTCTGAGACTTAGAAAATGATGATTTTTGGTAAAATGGCCTTTTTCCTGGTTTTTATTAGTTTTCAAAGTTCTCTTAGCAATAGCAAATGCAACGTGCATGTCAAAACGCTGCATTTGTAAACGATAGCATTTTGTAAACAACCGCCATGGAAGCCGAACGGAGAGATCAAATTGTGCACAGTTTTCTTGAAAATCCATCGTTGTCGGCATCGAAGCTAGCTAAACAGCTTAAAATGCCCAGAAATACCGTATGGCGTGTTATCAAGCAGTACAAGGAAACATTGACGACGGCTCGGAAGCCGCATTCGAAGCGTCGGAGTGGAACTGTCGACCGGAAACTGCGTGGGAAAGTCATCAAGGCCGTCAAGAGGAATCCCAATCTTTCAGACCGCGATTTGGCCAATAAGTTCCAGGCCGCTCACAGTACGGTGCGACGAATTCGTCTCCGGGAAGGAATAAGGTCATTCCGAGCCAGCAAACAGCCAAATCGGACGCTGAAGCAGAACAATGTGGCCAGAATCCGTGCTCGAAAGCTGTACGACCAAGTGCTGACCAAGTTCGACGGATGTAAAGTCTGCTTCATTTAATATTGGAACACAAACAATTGCGTGTAGTTCAGTCATTTATTAACGAATTCATAATTTGTTTTTCATACAAATGTAGCATTTTCTTTATTCTTTCATAAAAAAAAATTAAAAAAATTATTCATTGCTGTTTCGAAGAAATTCTCGTACTCGTACTCGTAAGAAAACTGTGCACAATTTGATCTCTCCGTTCGGCTTCCATGGCGGTTGTTTACAAAATGCTATCGTTTGGTGTTATGACATAAATACATGGTGAAAGGTAATGAATTTCCCGACACGTGGGTGAAAAAAGTTTCCAAATCCGTCCACTAGGAGCGCCACAATGAGCAAAAGAATTTGTTCCAATATTAAATGAAGCAGACTTTAATCCTAACCCTTATTCATAAAAAATTCTAAGGATGATGGGACAATAAATTAGCGTAGTTAGGAAAATTTTTCGTTTCTTTAGTTATTTTTAATTTTCTAAAAACATGCGATTTTCAGCCTCCTTTGAAAACGGGGTAACCTGAAACAAACTTTGTTTTCAAATAAAAATTCGTGTTCATAGTATGAAAATTTAAAATTTTTAATATATTTCTATATTTGCGATGCCTTAAAAACCTTAAAGACGCATGAAAAAACCAATTGCAATAATTTTTTGATCTGTAAAAACTAATTTTCACATTTTGCAGGATGCTGCATACATTTAGGAGTTAAATAATACTAGGAAAAAATCTGGAAGCTAAAAATAAATGTTTGGATGAATGAAATTTCAATGTTTACAAATGCGTGATGCAAAACATTCATATTTCAGCACATGGAAACGAGATTTACAAGGGGTTTCTTTGATTTTTTGGAGAAAAGTGTGGTGATCCTCCATTTCCATTTCGCATACAATAAATGTTTCTCGCTATCATCATCAAAGGGTTCGTCTATTTGGGATTTGTCAATCAACCTCGATAGAGCATCTGCTATGTTAAAATGACCGGGAACTCGTTTGATTTCGAAATCAAAAACTTGGAGCTTCCGCTCTTGAAACAGCTCTTTTACCAATTCTATGAGTATTCCCAAAAATGAATTCATTTGCTCTGAGTCTGTTCTGACTATGAAATGTTTGCCGGTTAAATAAAACGAAAATCTCTCGATTCCCCAAACAACTGCTAAAGATTCTTTGTGCGTCTGTGCATATTTTTTTTTCTACGTGAGTGAGGGCTCTGGCAGCGCTTGATATTATTCTTGGAATACTATTTCTATCATATTGAACTAGTACAGCGCCTAAACCAATTGGTGATGCGTCTACAAAAAGCTCAGTATTATCAGTATCCTTAAAATATCCCAATCGAATAATGTCCTTCAATGCTCTTGTTTTTAGTTCTTGGAACTCCTTCTCCTCATCCTGTGTCCACTAAAAATAATTGGATTTTGCAAGATTCCTCATTTTTTTCAGTTTTATCAGCCCGATTAATGATAAATCTCTCAGTGAAATTGACTAGTCCTAGAAAACTCTTCACTTCATGCTGTGATTCTGGTCGTCTGAAAGTTTTGATTGCGTTCATCTTTTCGTCCTCTATTCGCAACCCATCGTTTGATAGAGAAAATCCCAAAAATTTTACCGACTGTTTGGAAAACACACTTTTTGATGAATTTATCTTTACATTATGATTCTGAAGGCATTGTAGAACTTTATCCAGTTTCGTATCGTGATCTTCTTTTGTTCGACCGTACACCAATATGTCATCTAAGTAGTTTCGCGTTCCATCACACCCATCTAAAACTATGGTTTGTAGAATCTCCTGAAAGATATCGGGTGCATTGCACAAACCAAATGGTAGTCTCACAAAGCGATAGTTTGCATTCCCTGATATAAATTCTTCTAAATTTTTAACCAATCTTTTAACATAGATTTTCAATATATTAAATTAAACCATATACACTACCGTACTCCACAATCGTACTCTACAAAAAGATTCTTAAATGTCCCGCTTTTTTCGGCTGTGTCCCGCTTTTTTCTGAAAGAATCTGGCAAGCCTAGGTTATCAGGATGGGACTCAAGAACTCAGGCAAATCCTGAAAAATCAGGCATATTGGCAACCCTGCATACAGCTAGTGTAAACTCGGTTAACGAGTGAAGCGTGATTAGCTAAAGCGTATTACACTCGAAAGCCGAACTGAAAACAATGTTTTTTCCTTCTGATTTTTCTAGTTTGGGAAGAGTCGTCCAAAACTGGTGTACACTTTTCGACTCATTTGAATATTTTTTATCCAATTCAAATTTTTTGTTCTAAAAAGTAAGCACTTTTAACCTCCAATGTAAATTTTCGTAACTGCTGAACATCTTAGAAGGGCTGAGTATGCCAACAACCGAAAATCCCAAAGAACAGAACAAGGCAAAAATACGTCAACCTCCGATACAAAAATGTATTTATTTAGGCACCCATAATTTCAAACGTGAATGAAAGCATGGTCTTTCAGTGAGCCGATATATTTGATTTTTTTTTTATTTCTTGTAATCAACTTTTCCATCACCTACGCATATTTTTTGGAAAAATGCTACTGGGTGTGTTGCCTATATTGAGGGACAAAAAAGTAAAAAAAAATCCAAGAAGGGCCGCGAAGTATTGCATGAAAGGTAGTCATGCAATAGGGTAACGGATTTTATTTGGACCAGGGGATCATCTGTATTTGTTGAAAAATTTCATGATTAGTTGCTTAAAGAGAGAGCTAGACAAGGTGGTCCAAAATAGGTCCCCTGGTCCAAAATAGATCCCCTGGTCCAAAATAATCCCGTTACCCTACCTCGCTAGGCACCCAGCAGTAGTGTCAATTGAATTTATTGTTTATCAGTGCCAGAAAACATACCCCTGTTAAACATCTAATACCTTTTTTTAGTCTAATATGATACTAAATTATTATTTGAGAATTAAGAATTTATAAATTAGCACAAAAACTATCAGCAAGCTCGCTTCCACAGAGGAAACAAAAATAATGTTGATTTTTTAATACAAAATATTCAATTTTTCCATACAAACTTTTAAGTTCAAATCTACTCAAGTAAACGAAACTTCAAAATTCTGCATAAAAAAATCATGGGGGAGTTTTGAACCAAAACGAAACATTTGAGACCCTAGGGTTTGAGAAATTAAAAAATGACCCCAAATCGACTCAGTCTAATCAATATATCCCAGTCTCTTCTCAAATGTGAATTAATTTTTGAAAAAGTCATATGTTTCAAACCTATGTTGAAATTCAGTAATAAAAAATCCCACATAAATGCTCATATCACAATCATTCCCAATCGTTGATCGAATTAACTCTTTTCACAAAAAAAAATCACGAAGTTTGTCAAGGACTGACGTAATGGGTGTCTCTTGATCGGGAAGGGAGATATTTTTCCTTGACCATTGGCCAAAGATCCTTTCACTTTTCTTGTCGATCCAATTGTCTACATCGATATTTGCAATATACCGGTCCAGTCCTTTACGAAAGTGTAAAAAACCAAGCAGAAAGCTCAAGCTGAATGAGAAAATTTTTCTTTTCAATTTTCTTTTTGTTTGCGACCACGTTCGGTATCTTACCACAATTGGCTTGATCGGAAAGAAAGGAAGAAGCTTGAAAGTGATCCCAGTTCAGGTGCACAGGGTACCATTTAACAGATGATGTAAAAACGATCCGAGCCGAAAACTTCAAAGCTATCGACAGGATGTAGCTGGAGGAGAAAAATTATTAAGGTTTAATAACAGTGAATTGACCGTATAATGTGAAAACAATGTAGTTTATTCAATTTACATTTATGAGTGGTGTTGTGATTGTGTAGAGTACAATTTGTTTTTAATCGATAAATTTGATTGAAGTGTTTAAATTTAATTTTAAAATCAGAGAAATGGATACATTATATGTTTTGTGAAATTCATGAAACCATAATTTGAATGACCACGGGATCGCTTTTTTCCTAAATAACACGCTGTTTTTCAAATGCTTACCCAAATAGACATATTAACTGGCTGAGTTTTTTCAAGACAGACAGAGTAAAAAACAGTTCAGCTCCATGGAATAAATCCTGCCTCAACGGTTCACTTTTCAATTTTCAAGGTTTGTCTCCACAGTTTTTGTACATTTGGTCAAGAAAAAAAAACTCGTCCAACGCTGACGGGCAGCGTCTGAGGCTGACAGGTGAGAAACTGCCCGCTGTCCCAGGCCAACGAATGATTCGATGACGACTGCTCTAAATTAAGTTATGGCTACGGGAGGTTACGGGTAGTTGAGACTGTGCAAGTAGTATATGATACGGCCTCGCCATCCGAAAGAAAGTGAAAGGGTCCACGAATGAACTCCCCGAAGACGGATGGCGTAATAACAATGAAAGATCCTGTACACGCCCGACTTCCATTTATCCCTCAAAAGCATTCGGAGGTTACCGAACAAACTGGATAAGGGACAATTAATTGACCCTGGCAGCAGGGAATGGACAACAGAACATATGTAGCAGCTAGCTATGGGTCTTGGCTGCTGAAATTGTGCAACATTCGCTGTTTTCTCCCGAATCAAATTGGGGGTTCCTTTCACATTTCAAGGGAGGACTCGGAATTGACGTAAACGCAAGGAGTTTGTCGCCTGATTCTGGAAATTGAGGTCGTTGGGAAAATAAATTGCACAATTGCAATAATGGGACCGTACGATTTATTATGCAATTGAACATGTCCAGGAATAAATCAAACAAAATAAATTACAGAATTTGATCATCAAAATAAAGTGAATGAAAACGTTACAACTTACATGCTTTGCCGTCCTATTTCTGAGTTAAATAATAACGTCTCGTATAGTAAGACTTTTTTACCAATTTTCTTCAAATTTCATATTCATATTTCATATTATTCTAAACAACAACTCGATGATTGTAATGTACAATGTCGGTTTTGTAATTATTCTAATCATTTTAATACAGTGACCGAAATAAGAATAGTACTACTGTGTGTTTTAATTGTTAAAATATGAATGATTGTAAACCACCAAAATTTTCTTCTACAGTTTGTTTTGACTTGTTTAACGGATAAATCAAGCATAAATTTACTTTTTTCTGGACGTAGCAATTGGCATTGAGGACCAAAAATATGAAAAAAGGGTGCGAAATAAGAAAAGTACCACTTGTGTTTTTCAACAAAAACAAGATTATTTCTAAAAATTTACTGTGTAACAGTGAATAATAATGCTTCTACGAGTTATTTGAATAGATAACTGCATTTTAAGGAGTTTTCTAGTTTTAAAAGATGCTCCTCTAGCGTTAAGGAATTTGATATTTAAGCTATAATACATTATCAAATTGCTTGATATCTTCATTAACATTCATTGGTATGACGCAGAACGATGAAACATAGATTTGAGGCTAAGTTTGAATCCAGAAAACAGCCTTCAAATTTAAAAATACTAAAGGTTTTAAATAGTCAAACACTATTTCTCCGGTTTTAAGTCATAGATGGCAGCACTATCTAGCAATTAAACCGAATTGATGCCCATTTTCAAATATCCGGGATTAATTAAGGTGTGTTGGATGATTTGGGTCAATAAATAAATATTTGGTTCCATGTGAACGCCTTAGAAATTCAAAAATCATTTTTATTTTTAGAAATAATCTTGTTTTTGTTGAAAAACACAAGTGGTACTATTCTTATTTCGCACCCTTTTTTCGTATTTTTGGTCATCAAAGCCAATTGCTACGTCAAAAAAAAAGTAAATTTATGCTTGATTTATCCGTTAAACAATTCAAAACAAATTATAGACGAAAATTTTGGTGATTTTCAATCCTTCATATTTTAACAAGCAAAACACATAGTGCTACTGTTATTATTTCCCTCATCGTATAAGTTTAAATACTCAGCTTACATGAAATCGTAATAGAAATGATAATCCAAACCGAATATTAAGACATTTTCAATAACCATGTTGGTAATGAGTGATTTTCTATCATTCATTTACGACAAGCTTTGCCTAAAAATAGTTGAGTCGAATAGCAGTTTAGTCAATTCATAAATATGTCTCCAAAAAGTTGGGAATATGCTAATTTGACATTTACGATTTGAGTGAAATGATTTACGATAAATAGGCGGTCCATCGATTGAAACTCTATCCGATATCTCCCCCTTTCTTCCTTTGACCGGTTCGTAAAAAGAAAATCTCACATATAGAGCTATAGCGTGGATCTTATCAACTGATGATTTGGCATCGTGGTAAGATACCGGATTGCGAACTCGGAGGACTGAAGTGCAAATCTCGATCGGGGAATTATCGTATATTTTGCATTTTGTGGGGAAATCGAATCGTTGGAATCTTGTCATTGTTAATATATCGCCTCCACTTTTGCTATTTTGGTAAGTTTAATACAATCTTTTCATCTGATAAAATTGTTTTAATAATTCTGTTGTTCCTGCGATATACCTCCTTAAATGTTTGCTGGGTACTTTCGATGATGCTTCAGAATTATTTGCCAAATAATTTCGCAGCATTTACAACGTAAATGATTTGGTTCCAGAGTAAGAATTGCCAGTCACGACCTTTTGACAACCTACGGCAGAAAATTTCGCAACTCGAATTCAATGGAAGGGGACCTGGTGGTATTCCAAATTCGTTCCTTAAAAACTGCATGTAAACACTATTGAAGGCCTCTACAATTGTTCTTTTCAGCTTCTTTTGTTAGAAAATTATGGAAAATCTCACACATTTTGCCGATTCACCAGAATGGTTCAAAACTGCCCGCTATAAACTATCGAGGGGTAACAATTCTTTCTGCTATACCTAAAATATTCGAAAGCATAATTTAAGACCAGATGTATTAATGGCTTGAAAAAAAATAGATGTCAAATGTCTAGCATAGATTTTTGAAAGAGCGATCATCTGTGACTAATTGCAAAATTTGTTTCCCGAACTTTTCAATGGATGACGCAGGGTTCGCAAGTAGATGTCATATATACAGGCAAAATTAAAGCTCTTCTGTCAGTTCTGTGCAAAAATGATATCACCGGTGTTAGTCTACAATGTATGCTTTTGTATCGGATAAAAAGAGTTTAATTTGTAAAGCTAGGAAATGCGAGTATTTCTGGTCAACAACGGCGTACCACAAGGGAGTTACGTGGGACCCATTCTTTTAATTACTGTAATTAACGAGTTCCCTGAAGTACTGCGAGACGTGTTTGTGATTATCTACGCAGATAATTTGAAAATGTCCCTTCCTGTTCGGATTGTATGGTTCTACAGAATGCGATTGGCAGATTTTCTGAGTGTTGTAGAAATTTTGGTTTGAAAATCAAAGCCTAAAAATGCAGCATGGTCACCTTTTCTAGGAAAAATGAACAACAAAGTGCACGATTAATGTTTTGAAAACAACTGTTCCGTAACATGAAAATCCTCAGTTAATGATCTAGACGTAGTGTTGGTTGGATGCAGAACTCAGTTTTTCGATACATATCGAACAAGCGTTGCCAAAGCAAATTTCATGTACGGCATGGTTAGTAGGATTTGTCAGTCCTTACACTATCATCTCGATTTATGTTGAACTTATCCGAACCACTATCGAATACGCCAGTATTGTGTGGCAACCATACTACAACATTCAAAAGAATGTAATTGAATCAGTTCAAAAAAGAGGTATGCCTTAAGAAACCTTGGCTGGCAAGAAGATATGCTAGAATATCGAGCCTTGTGTAGACTGGTTGATTTGGACTCACTAGAAAATCGCAGAAAATCAATCGACGTGTTGTTTTTTAAGGATTTAACATGTGGAAAATATTTTCACCGTATTTGTTGTCACAGATTTCTCCTAACGGAGGCAGTCTACGAAGCATGAGGTACTCGGCTATTTGGAATAAAAGAGTTTGTTTTGTACCGGTGATGCATATGGGCCGAATTTCCAAAAAAAAAATTAAATTATATTTGAAGCTGTGGGTTTGCTTACATTTTTATACAGTTCACAAATAGAGCTGAGCTCCGTATTGCGTGTCATTGTTTTCCTCATTTGACATTGATTTTTTTTTCATTTCAAAAAGGTAAGCTTTTTGAAATGCAAAAAAAAATCAATGTCAAATGAGGAAAACAATGACTATTTGATGCGATATCACAAAGAAGGTTATGATATTACGTAATCTCGTTCACAATGAGATTCGTTTAGATGTATTATCACATCAGGATACCCTAATGCTACATCATCTCCAGCAATTAAATTGTTTATCGTTAATTTTTTTTTTGTCGCGTAGTATTGTTATTACCTTCATATTTTAAACTATCAACAGATAAACGTTTGAATTCATTTACCAGGCAATATTACACATTCGAAAAGAAATCCTGTCGTAGGCAAGTGTGCTTCCTTCTTAGCATTCCACTGCTCGCATGTGCACATCTTCCAGCCTCCATCCATCAACAAGCCGGATATGCACTACCTGGTCGCCTACGGAAAGAGACGAACAGGCACCTACGAAGATTAGGTAGCCTGCCTGTCTCCACGTTACAAAGGACTGAGTAACCTTAACTACTCACACCCCTGTTGTGTTCAAGGAAATTTTCTCTAATGAATGCCAACAAATCTACCGGTAAGTTGCAAATTCATGGTTCTTTTTTGGAAATTTTGAGCGGCTTTATCGTTGAGTATTATAGATTTGAAATGATAGACGGAAAGTCCATAGGAAGAAAGTTTCTAAGGTGTTGAAAAGAGTGAGGAGAATTTTGAATAGAAGCTTGACCATATACTGATTTTTTTTTCTTTCAGTAGGGGAGAATGGGGAAACGTGGGTCACTTTAAATATCTCAGATGTGTGTGGAGATAAAAATTTCAATACAACTGTCATCGTCGTCGTTTTGCTCATGCATATTTTTCTATGTGACATGGACTTAACTACGCATTATATTCTTCTTTTAATTGCATTCGATGGGTAACCTAAAGCTCATAACAAAAATATGCTCATGCGCTTATGATCTTAGTTTTGTCATGTTCTTCCACGTGGAAAAGGATTTTCTTATGAAACATCAATAAGTCACACAAACGCAACCAATTTGCAAATCAAAGCTTGTGGGGAATCGTGGGCCATACACACCACATGGCGCTTTTCCACAGGGCGAATTTATCAATATTAATAGCGGAAAATCGCGTTTGCCCTCCTCGAAAATCATTTCTGTTCTCACATGATATGAGGTTAGGGCTGAAGTCGCTTGTTAAGATGGTGTTCGTTCAGAACTGTCAATACATCCTATCATTTTGCCCTAATAAAGTTGAAGAAGGCCAAAATTTGAACCTCAATTTCCCTATACATGTAACGGGTACATCAGATTAAAGATATTAATTTAATTTAATATACAACGAAAAACATTAAATCTTTTTACATTTAATCTGAAACTGTAGATAACTAGAGCTAACTTAAAAATATTCCCTTATAGTAATATAAACGTGACATCAAAACTTCCAAATTACAAATTCAGAGAGCCACCCTTAGCGATCAATCATTAAAAGCAATGACTTTTCTTCGTAACGACACAAGTCTTGGCGAAAACGTGGCTTAAGCCGCTTACTTTCGAAGATCATCACCACATTCTTGTTTGGCGTCAGTTGAATGACCTCTTTCGGGATATTTTCGTACACCTTAGGTTGACGAGAGAAAAAGTTAGGCCCCTGGAATGGATCTCCGAAGGGGAAGACAAGGCTTATCCGAGCATTCGCGAAAATGGAGTTAATCGTTTAACTTCGTGATTGGATTCTATCGTATCGGGTAGTTCCGGTGCGAAGTTGAGCCAGATCTGATCCATCGAAGGGCTTTAGAGACTCTCCATTTCATTTACCTTTGGTAATAAGAACAGGCAAGATCGTCTAATTTAGCTCGCGGGTCGATTAGTGTTCTTGGTAATTAGATTTGCAAACCCCCAAACTAGTATCCTAATTGTTAATCAGCCCTCTTTACATAGCCCATACGGTCTTGAAACGGCATAGGAAAGTTGAGGTGTGCTTGTGGTGACGAGATTTACTACTTAAAAGGTACGTAGGGTGAAGATAAGGCGAAGCAGAAGGTGAATCGAAATGTGTTTGTTCCGTTGAACAGAGATCCGCAACACCGGTTACATCGTTGCTGGAAACTCGCTTGGTAGCCATCGCAGCACACGGGTTGTCACAAAATCATCATCCTGCCGAGTTCGTCGATATTCAACAGAACGCGCTCACATTGGTCGATCCCCCCAGCCAGTGAACCGCGACAACGCAGCGAGGATTCCACTCGCCACGCGGCAACTTGCCGGTCATCCAAAAAGGTTCACACCGCCGGCCGATACCTACTTCCACCGCCCATCAACCGGCATTCATTAGACGGGAAGGCAGTAGACAGCACCAGCGACTGTGGAATCATCGAGGCAGAGGTTCCACAAAACCCCGCCAATGCTATTTTTTTTTTTTTTTTTTTTTTTTTATCTGGGATTTTAAACCCCGCCAATGCTATAGCGAAACGTGAGTACTCATATATTGCGCAACACTTTGTACTATCGATCGATTGTATACACCTTTCATACACGGCCCGCAACTTTGACCAATTTATGTTGCGCGTGCTGGAAGATTAATCCGCGACGTTTATTCTGCCGGATTGTCGAATTGGGTCGGACTGGCGAGCCGTTAAAGTAGCCACTTTCCGCCCACGAATGGAAATTCCACGGTAGACGGAAAACTGTAAATGTAAACACTACAAACGAATAGTCACTAAACACCACGCACCTCCATACACCTACCAACAGAAAGCCGAAAGCTCCACTAGGGTAAACGGACACAGTTTGGTCCAAGCACAAATATGTAAACGAACACTACAATTGCGACAAATAAAAGGAGTTTTGTATGCATAGCACGTAAAATAATCTTGAGCTCTAAATGATTTTCTAATTGGATATTGGGGAGGGGGAATGCACCTTGTTCGCGGTTTCCTATAATTGCTTCCGATCGCTTTTACTGCGGAGATTGGCCGCGAATCCAATCACGATCTTTCTCGTTCTTACCGTACAAGGGTGGGAGCTCGCCCGACGATTTGGATCCCTGACTCATTTTGCATCGAACAACGGTCAACCCCCCTTTCACAAATCGCTCTGGGTATTTCTCGTTCTCGGGGCGGCTCGCAAGAGTCGAAGTACGAGATCCTTTACAGATTCCTCTCCGCTTCTTTCCCAAATAGGGAACCGAAAAGGAACTCACGACCGAGTCTCATCAGCTGGGCAAAACAAGAAAGGGTGGATGGTCTTCCTTCAGGAAGTGGCGCTTAAGCCATCCGCTAGAGACAGGAAGCGGGTCGAGGCCTCTCGTTATATACAGATACCTCATTCATGTCTTGTGCAGGTTATACTTATATCTTCATGATACCTCGGTTAACCACCCTTTGGAAAAGATTTTCAAGTGAAAAGTGATGCCACTTTTTGGTTCAGAATTAGCTTAGTATATGGCATCGTTATGCTTTCAATTTTTTTTTCAAAAAAGGCTGGCATAACGAGGTATCAAAATACTTTCAATGAAACGAAAATTTAGCAAGAATGTGCCATCCGCAAATATTCTGGCACTATTCACTTTTATTCTGGCAAACGACACCAAATTTAGCCTAAAAGGAGTGATTGCAAAATTTGGCATCATTTTCTTCCAGTTTAATTTAAATTCAAACATCTTGATCTTGCGTCGCAGAAAAAATTGATACTAAATAGATACAAAAATTATGCTTTTATTTTGATCACATTTTTTTAACCATAGATGAAACCTTAGTTATGCCTAATTGAGTTGTTACTGGAAAATCAACACCTAATCGTGCTTTAAATTTGCTATTGATGCTTTGATTTAGGCCTTCAAGTCTGATCAGGAAGTAAAACCAATGACAGTCATGGAAAATTTTCACCTAGCAGGTCGAAAAGGATTGCCTAAACTTTGCACTTGTACCTATAGTGTTTTTTTTCGTATTATAAAAGGTAAATTGCATATAAACGTCATCATTGGTTGGTTAACTTTCGATTACACTACATACAGCTTAGTTCTTTTAGAAATGGGACACTTTCTTTTGTTAATATCTCGATTACTGGTAATCAGACACACAAATTTTGGTGCCTGTGAAAAGTACTATCCGATCAATTTTTGTCAAAATAAAAAAATTTACTCGTTTTTGAGATATTTGCGATGTAAGAGAAAAAGAAAAAATAAAAGTTGTCATTTCAAATTGAAAGCTGACAAAACCGTTGAATATTCAAAAAATGACTGTGTGTGAGTAGAAGAAAAGTATGCAAACACTGTCAAAAATGTCCAAAAGGCTCAAACCAAGCATTGGAGTGAAGCAAACAATCGGTAACTACGGTTAAGGGTCATCAGGAAAGTTAAGTCTCATATCAGAATTATCAATTTTTAACAGTGTTCGGCATTAAAGCGCTAATCGCTAATTTGTCTGCTTCGTTTTTGTTAGATAAATATCGTTTTCATTTATTTTTCCACCAAACTTTTGTACCAGCAGATAGACAAACGTCATCACAAGTAATCAGTGAAGAAAGAATGCTGATACACGCTTTTTTCTAGTGTCTGGCGTTAAATCGCTAATCGCTAATTAGTCCGCTACTTTTTTGTTGACAAATTTATTTTCTTACGTGATTTCAGTTAAAAAAAAGGATAAACAAACTCTACTAGGTGCAATTATTCAAGCAGGAATGCTGATAAATGTTATTTTCTATAAAGTAATGGAGTTTTTTGAGCCGTAAGTTCTCCAGAAAAAAGTTAAAAAATAAATATTAATGTAAAAAATGTAGCGGACTAACTAGCGAATAGCGTTTTAATGCCGACCTCTGATTTTTAATAAGCGAAAAATTATGTGTAGTTCGCTGAAAGGTTCCAAAATTTTTTCTCCGATAAAATGAAAGTGTTACCTAGCTCTGACGACTTAAACACATCCTCAGAAAACAAATTTTTGCTAGTTCTAGAGTTCGTAAGCTGTGAAACCGGTACCAAGGCCATCAGACAGGTGATTTCTGATGGACGACAAAACTTATAAAAACCCCTATTTCAAACAAATTCCAGCGGTTGAATCCTGTATCATATATGTCTGCTCGTGGCAAAGTCCTTAGCATATTAATGTATGTATTTTCTAGTTTATTTTGTATAAAATTTAATGATTTGCCAATATTCTGCTCCTGTAAAAAAACAACAATTTTCAAAACGAAAACTTTGGTTTTCGCTGTTTTTAAAGGGTTTCCACGATGAAATTGCTACACACAAAATTGATTCGCAGAATTCGAGTTTTCATCCGATTACATTAATTTTTCAATCCCTGAAAATTAATGTAATCGGATAACTATTGTACTTCATTTTACCATTTTACTCATATTTTATTTACAGTCCATACGCAAATGCCGCACCTTGGCCTTAACCCCGGCCATAAGGTTTTGCACAACCTGTGAATAAACCGTTTTTTGCATTTTGACCCATACTTTTTTCAGTTCCTCGACTGTCTTCATAATCGCCCAGTACTTCTCGATGGACCAGAGCTCCGGAGTGTTGAGAGGGTTGAACATTTTCGGCACGAAATTGCCCTTATTGTCTGCATACCACTTCAGTACGTCCTTGGAGTAGTGACATGAGGCCAAATCCGGCCAAAAGATTGTTGGGATGTTGTGAGCCTTCAGGAGAGGAAACAGCCGCTTCTGGAGGCACTCTTTCGTGAACACCTGTCCGTTCATCGTGTCCTGGGTCACGAAAGGTGGCTTACCAAACCGGGAATTTCTTCGCAAATTTGGACATCTTCTGAGTGCGGACATGTTACGGAACGCTGAACTTATCCTTGGCCGTGAAAAACAGGTTGCCAGGGATCTGTTAGAAGTCGGCCTTCACATATGTTTCGTCGTCCATGATGCAGCATTCATCTTTCGTCAGCATGTTGAGGTGCAACTTCCTGGCACAACTTTTGGCGGACTTGTTCTGCTTCTCGTCGCGATTAGGCCTTTTGTACCTTGAACGTTCGAATCTCGGCCTTAGTTTTGGCCTTCTGGACAAAACTTTGGCTTAGGTGCAGCTTCTAAGCCACATCCCACGGAAGCGTTCGGGTCTCGGTTGAAGGCCCCATCTACGCGGTTGTGATTTATGGTGTTGTATATTTTTCTTCACTTCTGGGCTTACGATCGGTGATCAATCGTTCCTCGAACCGCTTAATCACACGCGACACCGTTGAATTCGCGATCCCCCACGTTTTAGCGATGGAACGAAGCGAGAGATCTTTGTTCTCGCGATGAATGCGCAAGATTTTATCACGCACGAGCTGTTCTTTCGACTCCATTTCCACGAGGTTTGATCACAGGACTTTAAAACCTGCAGGATGTAAACAATGCAATATGAACTAAATCCACCCAATTTTTAATTAACTTCTACCCAACGGCAGGACACGACACTTAACGTTCTTACAAAACGGAAAAAGGATTCAAAATTATCTTTTTTGTCGACCGGTTTCGAGCTCGATGTTGCCCATCTGATGTTGCCGACTAATCACACAAAGAAATTAAACACACTTCTCTGAACTCCAACTGAACATAATTTGTAACCCTGTTGGATATACATCCATTATTCTTTCAAATCTGAACCTGTTTCAGGAATACCTCATTAAACAGAGAGGATTGAGAAACTCTTAGATATTTCAAATTTTATTTTTTATGTTTACTTGTAACACAATCAAAAAGGTTTTCTTAAGTCCTTTATTTTATGCCGCATAAAGTTTAATAAGTCTATGATTCTAGAAAAATGTGAATTTTGGAGCAGCTTTTCACAGTTGCATAATTTTCCATCTTATATAAAGGAAATGGTTCTGGATAATGCTTTCCTGGTTTCCTGAATTTATCTATTCAATTTTTCTCGCTGCAGCCCACAATTTCAATAATCCATTCACTAAACAGTTGGTGACGTGCTTATAGTGTTTAATTATACTTACGCCTCCAATCGTCCTGGCAGCCATTGAGCAATTGCCATTTCCCTCTGGCCGCTTGGACGACATTTTAACTGCCTATTGGCATCTAGCTATCTCGTGAGGGTCTCGCCACAGTCGAAGAAAAAGATCCAAGTGTTGTAAATATTGCACCCGGCAGCAATTGCAATTGGCCAGCAGAATTGATGCGAAGGTGCGATAATCATACTAATAGAAAATTAATGAGCGCATTTGAAAGTGTATGGGGAGAAAAAAAAAGAAAACTGAACCTTCGTTTAGACCTCTGGGCACATGGCTTGGAGTATTGGACAGTTTGGTCGCGTTTTTGAACTGCAACTTGCACTCTTCTGTCTTCTGGTGCCAAACGATAGAGCACGTGACTTTTTTCTCTCACCCAACTTTTACAAGCACACGAACTGACAGTTGTTAGTCGTTCGGTACGATTTATGGTGACGTGCGAATTTGACAGTTTCCTGAAAAGTGTTGCGTCGTGATGCGGTACTTAAAGTCACATTGTAATTCACATCAAATATTCAAACTTGAAAAACAGCGCGCTTCACCTTCACTTTCGAATGACGGATTTGAGGCAATGGAAAAATCACTTTCTTCCAGTATCAATGGCTAAACATTCGAAAAGGTACCGATAATTGTAGATCGTCGTAGATCATGGACCACCGCCTCTCGATCTACCGGATAATTAATCATAGACATTTCACCCCATCCCCATGGTAGGCCGATTGCGCTTTCAACTACTGTCCATGATTCGATCTGTCCGTGGTGAGTTTATTGATCTGATTTACGCCACCAATTGACAGCTACCGGACAGAGCAATTTCTTCTGATTGGAAGCGCGAGAAAAAAAACATCGTTGAGATATGCAAAAGCCCGAGTTTTACTATCACTGCAACGATTGGAGTTTTATTATATATCTTGACAGGAAAATGATCGATTGTCACTGGTTGATAGTCGGTGTATAGTGGATAGGAATTATAGTAATCCGCCGGATTGAGGTGAAAGAATTTAATAGCGAGTAATTCGATTTTTAGCTTTGTTGGTCATTTTTGCATGCTTCCTGCTTTTACTTATTCGTGCGTTTATTTCATGTTACCTAACAAAAACCTACACCCACAAATCAGATTCTACTTCAATAATGAACTTCCTTGAAGGAGGAATTATCGCTACAAGATTCTACGGAAGAAAAGCATTAACAAGCTATCTAATCCTCCCAGTGCAACCGCATTGCATATGTCTGTAAAGACCAAATAAAACATATACCAAATCCTATCACAAGACAAAGCAGGATGAAAACAATCAGATTTACCGAGCACTGAGTGTGTATGTAAACTGGCCTTTAAAAAAAACAAGCTTTGTTTCCATCCGACGGCAAAAAATCACCAGCCAAGATGAGCTGTGTATGCGTATGTAAACCGGTGGGCAAAAGAAAACAGCTTCTCGTTTTTCATTCCCCCCATATTCCCTTCCCATTCTCATCCCTTTTCCATCAAAGACAAAGGAGGATGAAATATAAACACAGGCAAAACGGCAGACCACCAATGCAATCCGTTTATTAGTAATCGGCGGTGGCAGAAAGCTTTGACAATAAACTTTCGTTTGCTAACCGACTGAGATGGTGCACTGGCAAGCCGAGACGAGATGTTGCAGTGAGTTCGATTCTCACTTTGTTTTTTTTTATTACTGCGCTGAAAAGTGTACTGGATAAGGATGAAAATCCTAAAAAAAATGTGTTTCTAGATTCGCTTGAATGTATCATTTTGCTTGGGAGCTCGAGTCTTTATGAAAGTAGTGGTTTTCAAATCATATCATCTTTGGTACAGAACACTTTTCAGCGTATTTTCGGCACAAATATTTGCTAAGAGTACCTGTATCCGTGGTCCAAACAGCCGGTTTAGACCCATATTCCGACCCGAGCAACCGCACTGGTGATTCATTATACCAGTTGAGTTGATCTAAACTTTTTTAGAGCTGGTATAAACATTGATTCAAAACTGATGAGATTTGGATCCAATTTGACGCAGTTCTAAACAGTTTGATAGTTAATAGAACACGAGTGCATTTGCTAAATATCTTAGCATCTATGCTCCCAACGAATGAATATCAAATAATCATGGGAACGTATGGTACTGTTGTCCACGTTTCTTCCTCCCCTGGTTCCAGTCGTCTCTGCGTCCAATACTGCACAGTGGGCCCGGCCTTGATAAGATGAATAGTGAATGTATTTTCACTATTCACCGGGATGCTGACAAGATCTGGCTGTGTACGTATCATAAGCATAAGCATAAGCATAAGCATAATAGAACACGAGTGCATTTGCCAGTTTTTTATTGGATCGAATCTAATTTCTTTGGTTCAATTCTTGTATAAAAAGGACCCAAGAATACAGATGCCCTAAATAGGCATTGGATTTTTGCAACTTCTTGTGCGTTGAATATTGAGATTCATTCTTTTGAGATTCTGTAAGAAACTACATTTTGTTTCTCTATAAAAAAAATCTGATAGTTAAAATAAATATTATTACGTTAGTAGTGTTACAGTTACCCGGTCGGCAAAAAAGATGCCAAGTCCTGGGTTGAATTATTTTTTTATTTTATTTATTTAAGTCTTTGACTGCTGCCATACAGACCGAATATTAAAATTAACTTATGTTTAGATTAAAACTATGTTAAAACTAGGGAACGTTACGTATTGCACATTTAAACATTGATTTGGATACATTGAAGTCAAACAAGTGTGAAACATCGTTGAAGACTTGACAACATCGATTCAGCGGGTGGTTTTGTCCAAAAACTGTTCTGTTTCTAGGTAGCCAAAGGGTGGTTTGATTACGCAAACGGCGGGCTGGGGCGTGCAAACTCAAGCTTTGGAGCAATTGTGGTCAGTCTATAGCGTTTGTCAGGATGTCGTATACAAACATTCGCTGCAAATATGTTCTTCTTTGGCCTAGGGACGGTATAGACAAAAGAGCACACCTTTGTGGGTAGGGTGGTAGCCTTACAGGGTCTCTCCATGGCAGTTGACGCAACGCATAACGAAGAAATTTTCTCTGAATTCGTTCGATTCGTTCGATATGGACAGAGTGGTAGGGTGCCCAAACTGGTGCCGCATACTCCAAGACACTTCGCACCAAAGAGCAGAACACTATCTTGAGAGTGTATGGGTCCTCAAAGCTCAAAGTATTTCGTCGCAGGAATCCAAACAGAGCGAAGGCTTTAGCTGTTGTTGTTGCGATATGCTGATTAAACGAGAGTTTCTGATCAAAGGTTACTCCAAGATCCTTAATTGTGACAACTCTTTCGAGCGGAGTGTCACCAAAAGCGTAATCGAAGACCAAAGAATTTCTGGTTCTTAAAAAGCTGATGCACTTGCACTTATCAGCGTTTACTTCCATTCCATGTTTTCCACACCATGCGAGAAGTCTGTTAATGTCTTCTTGGAGGGCAGCGCAGTCCACTCTTGAGTCAACGATCCGGTAGATTTTCAAATCATCTGCGAACAGTAGTTTTGGCGATTGAAGGACGGTTGCTAAGTCGTTTATGAAAATCACGAAAATAAGCGGTCCTAAGTGACTACCTTGCGGAACACCAGACGGCATAGTAAACATAGTGGAGTGAACTCCACGGATATTTACGAAGCCTTGACGATTAAGCAGGTAAGAATGCAACCATTTGCTTACCCATTCAGGGAAACCATAGCGTTTTATTTTCTCCATCACGACCATATGAGGTACTTTGTCGAAGGCCTTGGCAAAGTCGACGTATATTGAGTCCACTTGCAGTTTTTTATCAGTTGCAGTATGCAAGTCACTGGCATAGCACATCAAGTTGGTCAACGTTGATCTCTTCCGGATAAAACCGTGCTGGACTTCGGCAAGTATCGGAGTAGCTGCTGAATAGAGCCTTTCGTACATCAAAACTTCAAGCACCTTTGAAAAACAGCAGAGGATTGAAATTGGCCGGTAGTTCTCCACACGATGCGCATTCCCAGACTTATGAATCGGCGATATAGAAGCGGTTTTCCAATGGCTAGGAAAAACACCTTCTGAGATTGATCGGTTGAAAATTAAACAAAGCGGTGTTGCAAGAGATACAGCTAATCTCGAAACCAATGACGATGGAATGCCATCTGGACCTGGACCTTTCGATGGATCGAGCGAACTGAGTACGTTTAACACTTCCTGATCGGTAAATAGAGGTTGTGGGAGCCTGACGTCGTAGTTCGGTAGAGTTCCAAAATAGGTATCAGCGCAATCAGGATTAGACGAGCTATAAACACTGCTGAAGAATTCCGAAAATAAATCAGCGGATTCCCTGATGCTACTCGAGATGCGTCCATGAAACGATACAGAAAATGGAATCGTATTTTTGAGGCGGCGGCTGTTCATAAATTTCCAAAAACTCGATGGATCTTGCTTTACGTTGCGTTCGATGTTTAAAATGTATTGTTTAAAGGCAGTGTTTCGCAGGGTTGAGTACTCAACTTCTAAACCAGATAGGATAGTCTTGTTATGATCAGATTTATCCTTGAAGTAACGATTCCGGGCTTTCCGAACTAAGTTGCGGCTTCTACGAAGTTCTGAGTTCCACCAAGGGAACTTAAACGGCTTATGTCGGTTTGGTCGTCTGGGGGGAGTGCACTCACGAAGTATACCCCAAAGGCGGTCATAGAATATGGAGAGAGCACTGTCGATATCCAGATTGGCAAAAGTAGAGATCCAATTTGTTTCTGCTAACGATTCTATCGCACGATCGGTATCACAGTGCATAAAATCTAATTCACAAGATACGGGGTGAACTATTTCCATACTGCATGTTCCGTAAGGATTGTCAATTAATAAAATTGAAGGGTGATGATGTCGATCAGTTTTTAAAATGGCGTGTGGTGGGTTTACAATTTCTGCAAGATCTGGTCTATTCAAGAATATTAAGTCGAGAATTCTGCCATTAGCGTTAACGAGAGAGCACATCTGAGCTAAACCAGATGCAATAGTGCACTCAATTACAGCCAGCTCCTGTTCAGTTGAGGCGTTTACCGGCAGGAGACTATTAGTATCCTCGTCAAAACTCCAGTTTAAGTTCGGTAGGTTATAATCCCCGGCTACGACGATAATATCATGACTGGTTGCCGAACTCGTTAATCGATCAATTGCTGACATATGGGACGAATATAGAGTAGTTTCGCTATTAGGTCTAAAGTAAACGCAGCACAAGTAGACGAAACGGCATTGATCCTTGATTCGCACAACGATTTGCTCTAAATGATCACATTCAGGTACTGCTACAGAGACTGCATCGATGCCATGCCTTACTGCAATCAATACGCCTCCACCACGTCTCAGCTGGCTTGTGTTCGAGTTTCTATCATTGCGGTAAATACTGTAGTTCAAAGCCAATTCAGAGCTTGCTATGTCATCTTTCAACCAAGTTTCTGTGATCATGACAATGTCGTATTCACATGAGGACAGTGCGAGTAGAAATTGATTGGTTTTTGTACGCATACCACCTGCATTCTGATAGTATACGGTTAATTGACGGCTAACGATAGAGCGATTTTGCAAAGATGAGTTAGCGGATGTTGCAGGAGGAGGTGGTACTGATGAAGGCAAGGTAGTGACGGCGGATTCTAATTCGGCAAAGTGACGGTTGTCAGCGTTCAGTTGACCATTCAAATTGGCGTCGCAAAGGGTGTCTGTTGGTTCGGTTTGAAATCGAGTCGTGGCTGCTTCGGAATGGGTAAAAAACTCTCAGGCGAATTATCGACAAACTGCCGGAAACGGATTCCTGCTGGCCAAGTTTCGGATGACAACGCCTTGTCCTTCAAATCTAGCGAAACACCAACTTTGAACGATACAAACGAAAGCGTGCTGACTTCTCTGCCCCTAGGAACCAACTTTTTGAGCTGGACTTCATCAGTTCCAAGTTGAGAACGAACGAATTGCAGAACACTATCATCGGGCGCGTTAGGAAGAATGCCAGAAAGATACAACCAAAATGACGGAGGTGTTGAATAAAGATTGTTGTTGGTGGCGATTTCATTATTGGCTGCACCGGTACCTACAGCACATAACAATTTTTGTTGTCGTTCAGTAAAGTTGTCCACAACTATGTTTTTTTCACGGCGACGCTTAAGATGGGCAGATGAAACAACGGCTGAACTCACAGATGACCTATTTTTTGGATTGAGGATTGGAGTTGCGCAAGCGTTCACCGGAAGAGGATTTGCTCGGAGTTCATTTCGAACTTCTTGAAGAATACTCTCACGGATCTCATTTTTAAGAGATTCTTTCAAGGAGTCGAGCAGGGTGTTATTAGCAACGTTTGTTGATACTAAAGCGTTGGAAAAGCGGGCTTTAGATACCATCATTTTACAGCTTTGGCACATCCACACAAGATGTCCATTCTTGCGAGAATTATCGTGTATACCAGAGCATTTTACACAGACAACGATGGAACAAAAAACTCCACATTGAACGAACTCACCGTCGAAAGTCATGGCACACTTTCCGCAAATATTCGCCATTTTGAAAAGGTGCATCCAAAAAATCGCCAGGCCCCGACGGCTTGCCCAAAGAATTCTACTTGCGCACGTTTGATGTCATACACCGAGAGCTAAATTTGGTCCTGAACGATGCTTTACGCTCCAATTTCCCATCAGAATTCGTGAATGGCATCATAGTATTGGTGAAAAAAAGAAACGCAGGCGACACAGCACATTCCTATCGCCCAATAAGCTTATTGAACACGGACTACAAACTGCTTTCTAGAATTTTGAAGGCACGTCTCGAGACAGTGATCCAACACCACCACCTGCTCAGCGCAAGCCAAAAATGTTCCAACGGCGCTAGAAACATTTTTCAAGCCACGTTAGCCATCAAGGATCGAATTGCTCAGCTGATTGCGAATAGAAGAAAAGGTAAACTGATATCGTTCGACCTCGATCACGCTTTCGATCGGGTAGAACATAGCTTTCTTTTTAAAACACTCTCGAATCTTGGTCTAAATCCGCAATTTATTCACCTACTAACCAATATTGCCAAAAACGCTACATCACGACTTCTTGTTAATGGGCACCTCTCCTCATCCTTCCCTATTCGACGCTCTGTGCGGCAAGGGGACCCCCTTTCGATGCACTTGTTCGTGCTTTATCTACAACCTCTCCTGCGACAGCTAGAAAACGTATGTGGCGACGACCTTATAGTCGCGTACGCAGATGATATAAGCACTGTTGTTACCAGTAATGATCAGATCTCCCAAATGCTGATACTGTTTAGACGATTTCACAAGGTTTCAGGTGCTCAACTGAATGAAGAAAAAACGTCATCAATCGACGTAGGAACGCCAGGGGGAAGCTCCCTAACAGCACCATGGTTAAAAACGGAAACAGCAATAAAAATTCTTGGCTTGGTTTTTACCAACTGTATACGAGAAATGATCAGAATAAATTGGGAAACATTGGTAGTCAACTTTTGTCGACAAGTTTGGCTCCATTCACTACGCACACTCACTGTCCATCAAAAAGTTATTTTGCTCAACACATTTGTCACCTCTAAAATATGGTATGTATCATCCACTATCATGCCATACAACGTACATACTGCCAAAATAACTGCGACAATGGGAACATTCTTGTGGCGCGGATATTGCGCTCGAGTCCCAATTCAGCAACTTGCGCGCAACATCGAGCTCGGTGGTCTCAAATTGCAGATACCTGCATTTAAATGTAAAGCTCTTCTTCTAAACCGTCACATTAGCGAAATAGATTCGATGCCATTCTATAAGGAATTCATTGACGGCAGCCAAACTAACATCCCAACAACACTTCCATGTCTTGCAAATATTTTGGCCAATTACCTCAGCTTGCCTGATCACATAAGACAAACACCAACCACAGCAAGTATTCTGAACTTTTTTGTTGCACAAGCTGACCAGCCAAGAGTCGAACGAGATCACCCAAACGAAAATTGGAAACGGATTTGGAGAAACATTTCGTCTCGTCGTTTGTCGTCTAGCCAACGGAGCCTTCTTTATGTGTGGACAAATGGCAAAATCGTCCACCAGCAACTTTTACTCCAGATGCGACGAGTCGATGGAGATATTTGCACACACTGTGGTGCATTGGAAACAATCGAACACAAATTTTTTGCCTGCGCACGAGTACGGGACAGCTTTGGACGTCTACAGCAGCTGCTTATCGCTACCGGTGGTCGAAACTTCTCAACTGATGCTCTGTTGAGACCGTCGCTAGAGGGAATGAACAGAAGAACCCGATCAACAATATTACGTTTACTCTCGTGTTATATTGATTTCATTGATAACTGTGCTAGCTCTGTAATTAATGAAAATGAATTGGAATTTAATTTAAGAAGTGAACTTTGAAATTCTGTACATATTTAAATAAACGCAATTCAATTACTTGACAAAAAAAAAAAAATAAAAATGTAACATAACAAACAATAAAATTCAAATAAATCACTGTGTTGAAAAAAAATAGTTACCCAATGTGACGTTCAGATGGCGTTGCTATGTGACTTTTCGACGTAGCCTCTGCTAGCGGTCGGACGAAATGACGTTTCCTTGCCCTCGTTGGCTTGAGCGAGACGAAAGTTTGTTGTTGTTCTGTCGATGAATCCTCGAAGGCGGGTGCGAGACGGAAGATGTTGATGTTTTTGTTGGTAGATCGGTGGTCGAATAAAAACAGCAAAGCGAAATTGGTTCTTTATTGATCCGAAGTCGCTACAGTGGTGTGAATTGGTTTGAACAATTTATATTGTGGTCGGATGAATCGGGCGGTATGGTGCAGCGTAATGTCGCATTCAGCGGAAGGAGCCAGATAGATGGTGAGTTAAGCGGTGGAGCGGTGCGGGTGGTTTAGCAGCGGAAGGTAAGTAGTGCGAGGTGGGAGAGTAATGATGGATGCGGGCGCTCTATCGACCAGCCTCTAGCGACTAAAGAAATGTGAAAATTTCGTACCTTTCCGTGCGAGCTGGGGGTTTTTGGTTATTGTGCGGGTTCGTTCGGTGCTGGTTTGCCTGGTGATATGGTTCTCGAGTCGGATCTTATCGGATTTCACCAAGAAAATTCGTATGGAATCGGAGCAGTTGAATATGCTTTGTATACACTTAGCAGAGTTGCCAAAAAAAAAAAAAAAAAATTGTGTTCTACCTGTTTGGAGAAGGAGACTCCAGCTGCTGAAATCAACCCCGTTACATCTTAACAACCCGAAACGAACGAGGAAAATTGACCGAATAGAATTTTGCCATCCGGAAGATTTATTTTCACGGACAAATAAAAAATTCCATAAAATTTGCAGAGTATTATTTAATCTTTTTCATCGGTGCTTATTAGAAACACTCGTTAAAAAATGAAAGAGTTAGGTAAATCTGGCCTCTAAAATTTTGTGCTTATATTTTTTTCATTTTTTTTATAAACGATACCAAGCAATAAAAATCTTGTTGAAACTTTCATAAGTTTGGAAGTAACAGGACAAAATCTATATAATTAGCATAAAATGATAACTTCTTCAGGATTTTTTTTTTCAAAATTTCAATAGCTTGTTGACCTCTTATTTATCTTTTGTGATATTTTTCAAATGTTCTCGAATTCCCTGTCGTCGTTTAGAATTTTTGGAAGGAAATGACGGTTATCGAGTTAACCTTGATAGTAGAGCGTGAGTTGATCGCAAAGCTGCGTTAAGGCTAACAAGAAGAACATTTTTGATATCGAATTCTAGATAAATCTGTATTAACCACATCATAATTGGTAATAATGACCTAACCTCCCCTGAATCCTTTAAATCAAATCTGTTAAAAAATTTGAAAAATTCGACGCTTTGAACAACTTTCTAAGTACGAGTACTTGGGGTAAACATTTTGTTTAAAAATGAGAAAAAATATTTTTTTAAAGCAATAGGTATAAAATTCAATTTATTCCAGATAAACGCAATCCAAATGTATTAAATAAATGGAATTTTTTTCAATTTGAATTTAATTTGAAGGTTTGATAAGACAAAATACCTTATCTTAGTCACCAATTTCCAACATCTCAAAGTATAATTTTTAAGCAAATTTCCTCTCCGCGTTGCACTTTAAAATAAAGAACTTAGTTTCAACTTTTTTAAGAAACAAAAAGTAGCTGCTCATACGTCCTAATGGAGAAGTTATTCAACTTGTTGTTAGACATGTCTTTGGTGTTTATAGTTCAATTTAAATTATTTTTATCACTAAGTCGTTCCTGGAATGGGAGCCTATTTTTTAGCGTAAGATTTCAGTGAGTTCGATAATAATTTTAGTTTTTTATTTCAATAGCTCAAAAAGTCAATTTTAGTTTTAAATAATTTATGTATTTGTGTAATCAGTGTATTTAGCCATCTACATCTAAGAAAGATTCATGGAAATTTTCAATGGCAATAACATCTCTATGATCGCTTTTGAATTATTTTTCTGATCAAAATAGTTTCTTTAGTAAGAATTTTGGCGTATGACCTCGAACTCTGTGTGAAGGGTTTTTGAAAAGCAAATTTACAAAAGTCAGAGAAGAACTGCACTTTTTCTGTTTTTTTTTTTTTTTTTTTTTTTGAAGCATAAAAAATCTTTGTCGCTGAATAATGAGAAATCGTAGCAAAATGGTTTATTTTATTCTGATCACAAAGTTACAATCAAATAAATTTAGTTTGAAAAAAACTGGTGAACATTTTTTCCAAAACAGATAAAATTAAAAAAAAAAAGAAAAAAATGTAAATTATTTCAGAATTTTAACACCGATTATATTATAGAAGATACAATATAATGTTAAAAAACCGGAACTATCATCACTGAAATGTTCTTAATTCCGATTCGAACATACTTAAAAACACATTCATTACAAAGCTTTAGGGAATTTTTATTGTGTTGCCAAAAGCATATTCTTCTTCTTCTTTTTACATCAACATGGCCAAAACATGTAGGGATGCTGGAAAATGGAAGACTTGCGTCTATCATTTTTCTTTTCAGCGTATTACCTGTTACATATTCCTATGCATTGCAGATATTACTACGGCCAGGCCAACCATGTGATGAAAACCGCGAAAGATACAGGATACAGGTGCGGAATGAAGCTTGGAGATCCCTACCAAACGCTTCATATAATATTTTGAATATGTGAAGACCTGTCATTTGGGAAAGTACATATATATGGAATATTGATACATTAAATTACTGTTAAGGAATTGAGAAATTACGATACTTACCAACATTATACTCACTTGTGGTGAGTTAATAATTAAAATAGAGAATATTTCATTTTGGGTTTCTGTAGATCAGCTATTCTCACATTATAAAAATAGTAAGTTTCAAGCATGGATTATCATTAAAGTTCTCCTTTTAAAATAATTCTAGTTTTGAACGAAAGATTCGAATTCATTGGTTTTTCAATAATCCTAAAAAATATCATGAGCTTAATAATTCAACAACATTCTCAAAAATCACATAAATTTTTAATGCTAATTGGCGTATAAAATTGAACAACTTTCAATCGGAAACTGCACTTGAAAATGTCTGGTTGGGCGAATGTGTAATATCACATCCTACAGAACATACTTTCAAAAAGTTTTAAATATCAACTCACGAAAAATCTAGAGAGGACGTGTACATGATTGAGTTTCTGTGCACAAAATTTTCAAATCCGGTAGAATTCGACTCTGCTCAAAGTTTTTTTTTGTAATAACTTACTCTAATGACTTCTTAAATCCATTTCTACTTAAATTTATTATGCTTGATTAAAAACATTATAAAGAAAGAAATGATTTAGAATGAAATAACAAGAAAAATGAGCTGTATATAAGATCATCCAAATACAAAATAGATCGGAACGGGCTCACCAAGGCAGCATAGCAGGATAACAGGACTCTTTTTTTGGCCGTTCTGGTAGCGCTTAATTTACTGGAAGCGAGTTTCTATAACGCCATTACCAAATTTGAATAAAAACAGATACACTTCTTGAGAATTTATTTTCAAATCTTTCTTTCTTCTTCACATGGTGCAATTTCGTATTTTTAAATTTTTCAAATAACGCTTCCATAGTCAAAAAATAATTTAAAAAAATCGTAGAATCTTTTCAATCTCTGTTTAGCGTTGAGTTAGGAAAAAACTTGAGAAAATTATCAGACATGTAATTCATTTTCGTTTAGGAGTTATCGTAATTATCATCATATTACAGACGTATATTTTCATTTTTGTCGCTTCCAAAAATTAATTGAAATGTTCAGAATATCATCAACTAGCCGATTTGATAGCTTTTATGACCGATAACGAATACATCAAACCTCAACTGATTCTGTGTTTTTCGAATCAGAAAAACAAGTCATTTGAACCAAGAATAAGTTAAGTAAATAAGTTAAATGTTAAATAATTTTTAGTGAGGTGTCTCTAAACAATGGCTTAATGATAAGTGTTTGGGCCAGTAAACTGCATTTTTCTGGAGAAAGGAAACGCACTGCACTGGTTTCTAACTTAAAAAGGGTTTGTGTATTTACAAGTGCATCGAATGTACTGAAAAGAACGGGAACACGAAGGTTAGAACAAATCAGATTGTTCTGGAACCTTCGAACAATCGATTATAAATAATTCCAGAACATTGAAATGCACGTAGAAGAACTTCTGGAACATTCTGGAGTCATTTCTTATGGAACATTCTGGAAACACTAAATTCATCAAGCTGAAGGCCAATCGGCTTGAACAATAAGAAAGGTTTGAATTTGGAATCATGATAAAGTTTATGGATCGGCAGAATAATTCAAATTAGTGCCAATGCAGATTATAAACCTTTTTTTGTCGCCTTTCCTTGAATTCGGAAAAAATAACAATTATACATAAATTTAAAAGGTCTAACAACTTTGAAATATTTTGTTGATTTTTAACTAGGAATTCAACAGAATTTTGATTATTTGAACCTTATTGCACAAAAATGTTGAGCTCCTGATCACATTTGTGTCCCATTTGAACCCAATAAAACCCTTAATTTCTGTTTATTGAAACATTTTATTTATGTTATATAAAGGGTGATACGGTCAAAATTTGGTCAAAGGAAAACGCGTGTAAATCGGTGAAATCGTTTATTTAAAAAATTAAATTAAATTTCTTTTTTAAGTTTAATTAGTATCAAATTCAGGGAAAATATTCAGTTAGGCTTCCGCTTTTCCAAATCCGAATTGCCGGGCCTTACGCTTAACCCCTGCCATCAGATTTTGTACAGCCACCTTGTTCACCTTCTTCGCAGCAGAAAACCAGTTTGCCTTGAACTGCTGGTCGTCCTTAGCAGTTTTTAGGTCTTCTTTAGGTTCCGCTTGACAATAGCCCGGTATTTCTCAATTGGGCGGAGCTCTGGCGTGTTGTTAGGGTTCTTGTCCTTGGGAACCACCTGCACGTTGTTGGCGGCGTACCAGTCCATGGCCTTTTTACCGTAATGGCAAGATGCCAAATACGACCAAAACAGTACGGAGCAACCGTGTTTCTTCAGGAAAGGCAGCAGACGTTTATTAAAACACTCTTTCAAGTAAATTTCTTGGTTGACAGTCCCGGAGGCTATGAAAATGCTGCTTTTCAAGCCACAGGTACAGATGGCTGGCCAAACCAGATATTTCTTTGCGAACTTTGACAGTTTCATGTGCTTGAAAATATTTGCTACCTTTCCCCTTCCTTTTGCCGTATGAAACTCCTGTCCCTGAAGCTGCTTGTAGTCGGCTTTGACGTAGGTTTCGTCGTCCATTACCACGCAGTCAAACTTCATCAACATCGTCGTGTACAGCCTGCGGGATCGCGCTTTGGCCGTCGTATTTTGTTTATCATCGCGATTTGGAGTCACTACATTCTTGTAAGTCGATAGTCAGGCTCGTTTTTTGGCTCAATGCACGGTTGTAGACGATACACTCAGCTTATTTGCGGCATCTCGGAGAAAGAGGTTAGGGTTTCGCTTGAAACTACCGGCCACTCTCTTTGTCGTCTCAGCAGCTTCCGGTTTTCGATTTCACCCCGATCCAGACTTCCTGACTGTCGACAAACGTTCCCCAAACACTTTAATTACATTTGTAACGGTTGATTTGGCAACTTTTAGCGATTTTGACAGCTTTGCGTACGAGTAGCTCGGATTTTCGCGATGTGCGAGCAAAATTTTGATGCGCTGCTCTTCTTCCTTGGACGGCATTTTGACAACTGAAGAGTGAATTCCAAAATCAAAATAGGAGCAACATTTTACACACACACACCTTAAAAATGAGGGGTGTTCAGGTTTTTTAAGTGCAAAATTGAAAGAAATACGTCAAGTTGATATTGACCAAATTTTGACCGTATCACCCTTTAATCTAGAATTAATGATCGAACTTTTCAAAGCATTAGGAAGAAAAGTTAAACAGCATACTTGGGTGTCTTTAACTTTGGAAGCTCAAAAGAAAAAAAAATCAAGATGCCAACCTATTTCCGAGGAACCGTTTTTTTCTTCAGCTTAATCCGGTCAGAACTGCTTGGAAATGCATTCCAATCAAAGAAAAGAAAACCGTAGCTCATGAAATGGAAGCTTAAAATGATTGAACTGTAACACCTGTAAAATGAAGAATAGAAAGTACCTACCTAAAGCATATGGGTACCTTAGCAAATCCACCAGATTCGAATGGCAATTGTAAATGGGTGGGTGTTACCGGACTGGTTACCATCGCCAATATGAATGGTTAGCTGAACAGCTTCTGATGATGACTCCTCTAAATGAGGCTGTCATTGGCGAGACGAGAGCACAAAGCACATGGCAACGTCTCAGGTCGGCACCTTCCTAAATCTGACATGGCTAGACTGACTGGAGAGACAGACCGAATGCCGGTAATTTTTTTCACCTTCTTTCATCTGTCTGGTTTGTCGCTTGAGGAGCTGATAAATAGCTGAAAAGATTTCAGCATTTGCCACATTAAACCATTTCCTGGATTCGGAAGCGTGCCACTTTACGAATTGAATCGGGTTTTTGAGTGGAACAGATTGGCCTTTAGGATCATATAAGAGAATAGATGAATTGTGATGATTAGATATTGTTTGTAAAGTTCAGTAGCACTAAAAATTTAAAAATAAAACCAATTTTGAAAATTTCATTAAAAATTTACGAACTAATGCTTCAAAAAATGTGCTTTGTTTTATTTTTCACCTTAAATAAAAAAAAATCAAACAATTGTTTCACCGAGCGGTGGTGTTGAAGGTTATTGAAGCATTTTTTCCATAAAGTCCTAAAAACTCCTAAATTATTGCTGCACGTCAACGAGCTTAGCTCATAAAACGACACTGACCGGTGAGCGAGCATATTAAGGCATCAGATTTGGCAATTCCGCGGTTTTTTTTTCGCACTTCCGACCATGGCTTTTAACCAGCATGACAGCATCATTACCTACACCTTTTCAAGTAATAAAAACAAGGCCAATCTTATGCACCACTTTCATGAAATGGAGAAAAGTTCAAGCCCAACAAAGTAGACGATCTTGAATGGATGAAGGTTGTTCATTGCCCATTTGCAAAAAAAAGTGACAATTTAATCCATCTTGTTTTTTTTTTTTCTAACGAAAGCGTAACTTTCAACTTGGGGCATTTATCATAGAGCAACCGCAACTAGAGTAGGTATTGCTCAAATATGGTTTTACTGCCTTTTAACTAGCTAGTTTTAGCACGTTTAGGCTAGTCGGAAAACACTCAATAAAAACTAGGTTTTACAACTGACGATTTATCCTTAAAGTGATACTTGATGATTGAGTGGTTTTAGGAATAAACCTATACGACCAATTATGTTTTTTATTGTTTTTCTTTACTCATTCAACTCTCTTCGACTCTCTTAACTTTTTTTTCACTTGTTTTACTCTCTTCTTTACTCTCTTTACTCTTTTTACTCTTTCTTCTCTCTTCACTCTATTTACTCTTTTTTCTCTTTTTATTCTCTTTACTCTCTTTACTCTCTATACTCTCTTTACTTTCTTTACTCTCTTTACTCTCTTTACTCTCCATACTCTCTATACTCTCTTTAGTCTCTTTACTCTCTTTACTCTCTTTACTCTCTTTACTCTCTTTACTCTCTTTACTCTCTTTACTCTCTTTACTCTCTTTACTTTCTTTACTCTCTTTACTCTCTTTACTCTCTTTACTCTCTTTACTCTCTTTACTCTCTTTACTCTCTTTACTCTCTTTACTCTCTTTACTCTCTTTACTCTCTTTACTCTCTTTACTCTCTTTACTCTCTTTACTCTCTTTACTCTCTTTACTCTCTTTACTCTCTTTACTCTCTTTACTCTCTTTACTCTCTTTACTCTCTTTACTCTCTTTACTCTCTTTACTTTCTTTACTCTCTTTACTCTCTTTACTCTCTTTACTCTCTTTACTCTCTTTACTCTCTTTACTCTCTTTACTCTCTTTACTCTCTTTACTCTCTTTACTCTCTTTACTCTCTTTACTCTCTTTACTCTCTTTACTCTCTTTACTCTCTTTACCATCTTTACTCTCTTTACTATCTTCACAATTTTAACTTTGTTTTATATTGTTTTCACCTTATTGAATTTCTACAGTGAGCGAAAGAAGAATAGCACCACTATGTGTTTAGCTTGTTAAAATATGAATACTTGAAAAATACGAAAATTTTCTTCCACAGTTTGTTCTGAATTGCTTAACGGATAAATCAAGCATAAGTTTACTTTTTTTGGACGTAGCAATTGGCGTTGAGGACCAAAAATGTGAAAAAAGGGTGCGAAATAAGAATAGCACCACTTGAGTTTTTCAACAAAAACAAGATTATTTTCGAAAATTGACTGTGTAAAAGTGAAAAATAAAGCTTCTACGAATTATTTGAATAGATAACTGCATTTTAGGAGTTTTCCAAAATTCCAAATGTTTTCAAAGGTATTAAAAGGGGGTTTTAAGAGATGCTCCACTAGCGTTAAGGGACCTTTGAAAACCTTTGAATTTCTGGAAAACTCCTTAAAATGCAGTTATCTATTCAAATAATTCGTAGAAGTATTATTATTCACTTTTACACAGTAAATTTTGAAAAATTATCTTGTTTTTGTTGAAAAACTCAAGTGGTGCTATTCTTATTTCGCACCTTTTTTCACATTTTTGGTCTTCAACGCCAATTGCTACGTCCAAAAAAAGTAAACTTATGCTTGATTTATCCGTTAAGCAATTCAGAACAAACTGTGGAAGAAAATTTCCTTATTTTTCAAGCATTGATATTTTAACAAGCAAAACGCATAGTGGTGCTATTCTTATTTCGCTCACTGTATTTGAACGTTTTTCCTACTGACCGCAAAATATTAAGAAACACAAATGAACTCGCATTCCATTCTGGTTTATGTTGCTTGGCCTTCTCAAAGGAATAAAGAATTGACCTGTCAGGACTGTCTCACAGGCAATAAAAATTCGTACATTTTAATCAACCATATTCGGTCATGGTCCGCCCGATTTAGCGCGAAAACTTTTCAACGGTTGCGGACACTTCAACAGACAACCGAGCCGCCTCAAAATAAATAAACATTACAATGGCGCTCATCAACTTTGTAATGCAAGTTTATAACCTCCTACTGTTGTTGCTTTTCATACATGTTGACGCGAAGCCGCATGCGAGGATCAAGTTTCCTCTTTGAACCTACTAAATAAAGAGCTCACGCATCGGAACGAATCGAACTGTCAGACATCTTTCGAGCGTAAGCACACTGCTTCGGGCTATTTTGTAGATTATTTTATTAGGGAACAGTATAAAATTTAGCCATCAGAGGACCGTACATTTTAAATAAAATATAGAAACGTGGTAAAACTTATATTTTGAAACAACACTATCTAATATCTCATTTTAAACAAGTCTTGCGAAGTCTTTGAAGGCGAGAACAATAACTTCATAACTAAATCAGACTTCTATTCCATAGTTAAAACACATAGGAAAAATAGAAAATAAAGCCATATTTTGATATCATCATCGAATTGAATTTGGTTAATTAACCAAAAACACCATTGAGCACGAATGAGTTTCAAGGGAGAAACAATATAATGTTGAATGATTGAATTGTAACTTTCTTTGATCTACTCAAAATTTCATTCTGTCTTCAATGGAAACGAACATTAAAAATACACCTCTATTACAGTCTTTTTTTAATGGGTTAATTCACGATGGAATAATTCCCTTTTTTAGTGACAGTCTGCAGGTCATGTTTACAAAATTTTACGAACGAGAAATGGGGTGCGGCGAAATTTTTCATATAGCTGCACGGTCAAGCCAGTGATTTAAATCCTCACTCTCTTTACTCTCTTTACTCTCTTTACTCTCTTTACTCTCTTTACTCTCTTTACGCTCTTTACTCTCTTTACTCTCTTTACTCTCTTTACTCTCCTTACTCTCTGTATTCTCTTTACTCTCTTAACAATCTTTACTCTCTTTACTCTCTTCACTCTCTTTACTCTCTTTACTCTCTTTACTCTCTTCACTCTCTTTACTCTCTTTACTCTCTTTATTCTCTTTACTCTCTCAACAATCTTTACTCTCTTTACTCTCTTCAATCTCTTCATTCTCTTCACTCTCTTTACTCTTTTCACTCTCTTTACTCTCTTGACTCTCTTAACTCTTTTTTTCTTTCTTTACTCTTTTTCCTCTGCTTTTTTAAATTTAACTCAAAACTCAGTTTAAGGACAGCAAAAAACCAAATCCCATTTTGTGAACTGAATTTAGCGCATTTTTTTGTTTTCTTGACAGAAATCTCTGCGGGAGTCCACAGAAAGTTGAAAATTCATAAAAGGTCGAGAAGAAGGTTTGTTTATTGAAATGTTTCAACATGTATTAAAAACCCTTTTTGAACATATTTTCCTGTGGACCAACCACAATTTGCAATGAATATTCTGAGGCAGCGCTTCTACTTGAAACAAAAAATCCCATCGAATGTCCAAATGTGGAAGCTTCTAAAGAATTCGAATGTGACGAATCGATAATCCGGAAGCTTCTCATGTCATTTTAACCGAAAGCTGTAAACAAATGCACATACTTGTACAACAAAACTATACAGGGACAGTAGATTCCAATATAGGAAATTTCTCCGGTAAACATACTGAAAGAAAAAGCTGAACTAAGTATTCTAAATTTTAACGGTATATTTTCGAGGAATAAAAATAACGTCGGATAGTTTAACTTTGAAGTTTAAATCCTTTTATTTCAATATTTCTGTTTCCAGCTGGATCAACAAACAAAATGATTGATGTTTCATTATTTGATATTGAAAATGTGTGCTTTGCTTCCTCAGCTTGTAGAATTGGAAAATAAAAAAGAGCCAAATGTGTTTCGAAATGGCAAAAGCTGAATTCAAGTGGTGGATGAAAAGAAAGTGAAAAAATAGAGCAAAAAAGGATATTTTGGGATATGATGACCACCATTAATGAAATGGAGATTGGGAATACAGAGCAATTGTGAAGAGATAAGTTAAAACGGAATCTAAATTGCGTCCAAAGTATCCATTTTCGTGCACGGAGAAAACATATGGGGGGAAAACGGAAAATTTCAAACGACGAAGGTTGGAAAACTGTTGGAAAATTGAAAATCGTTGAAGCTTAAGCAGTTCCATAAAACCTTTTTTAATGCAGTCAATAATAATATTTCGTTCGACGAGAGTGTGCTGTTGCTTTTTCAAATTATCATGAGTCGAATTGTGAGAAGGTTGTAAAGAGGAAATGCGGATTGGCCTCTGAATTAAATTTTTGGCTTTATGTCGAAATCGTTACCCACTGCAGACTCATGGACGAATCTTTCATTTGGAAAACGCCTACAACTCGTTGGGATCATTCTTTTTTGGTTAATTTTTTTGATATTTTGGTTCCTATTATATAAATACGAACGTTTTTGCAGGTTTCAGCTGGCCAGATGTATACCCAGATGCCGGAAACCTGTAGAAAATGTATAATATTGAATATATTATACTTTTTTAACTGGTATACTTGTTTGATTTTTTCACCCAAATAAATACTAAAATTGACACGAAATACATTCAATTCATAACAATACACACGAAACCATGGTGCCGGGAACGGAATTTGGGAATTTTATTAGAAATAATTGTGTATCCATACTATAGTCAACTGCGGTGAATTCGTGCACTCATGATGGGTAATCAACATAGGGGAGAGTGGGGTATCGTGGGCCATGGGGAAACGTGGGCCACTTTTAATATCTCAGATGTGTGTTGAGATAAAAATCTCAAACCAACTGTCATCGTCGTCGATTTGTGTGAGCATATATTTCTATATGTTGTTGACTGAAATACGCATCATATGCTTCTTTTATTTATCAAGCTAAAAAAAATTAGAAAAATTTACTCACATAATTAAAAAAACACCCGCTAATTTCATCGATGGGGAACCTAAAGTATATTACAAAAATATGCTCATACGCTTATGATCTTAGTTTTGTCATTATCTTTCACGTGGAAAAGGAATTTTTGATGAAACATCAATAAGTCACACAAACGCAACCAATTTTCAAATCATAGCTTATGGGGAATCGTGGGCCACACATCTTGAACCACCTATATTTTTATGTTTTTATACACATCCAGAACTTAAAATACGTTTTTCATATCTGCATATTTCTCATGCCAAATGAAGAGTTATGAAAAATATTTTGTCCATCCTATATAAAAATTTTGCCAAAACGTTCGCGAGCCAGGTTTTGAAATCTATGCGATCATACACAGCTCTCTTTTTTATTTCATCGTCTGAAATTGCTTTAAAATAACAAAATGAATTAGGAAATCACAGTTTTGGGTCAACTCATAAACTTTGCATGTTATTTGGTTAATTTGGATTCGGTGGCCCACGATTCCCCACCATTTTTTCAAAATCCAAAAAATATTGCTTTTTTTTAAACAGTCAGAACTTGGGGAAAATAACTTTTTAAAAATTATAAAAAAATATCTTATGATACCTTGAAAATGTAGAAAATCATACCAATTTTTATTTTCATTTTATCTTTTATAATAAAGAAGTTATGGAACAACGAAAAAAAGTGGCTCACGATTCCCCACTCTCCCATATATAAATAAATCATCAATATTTTTTGAATTTTTATTTGTGTAAAACATTTAAGTTCAAAAATGAAAAGTTTTAAGTTTCAAGGAAAAAAACTTAGTAAAAGTTTGAAAAATTGTCTCACATATTTTCTTCTCAAATCTTAAACATAAAAAAGTTACTCTAGACCTCCTTAATATTTGTTTTGTTAATTGGGAGTTGGCTAGGAGATGGTCTTCTCTAAAATGTGGTAAATTTTCAGAATTTTTTTTAAACCCTCTAAAAACGGGCAATACCTTGTTTAAAATTCCCAATGCCTAAAATCATGAAAAGAAAAAAGAAAAATCGCTTTAAGCTTATGTGGCTTTCGCTATAATGAAAACTAATTACCTTAAAGTTATTAACCCTCCAAAGCTGTTCGGGTCAATATGACCCGAAGCGAACATTTCGAACATCATGATCATCATTCCAATATACTGAAGAACTGGGAATTTTGACAGACCAAGTATGTTCTATGAAAATAATGCTCAAATTAAGGACAAAAAATTAAAATTTGAGTTTTGAAAATCGGTTCATTTGGAAATGAGATATAGCTAAGCAAAGCTAAAATTGGATGTCGTTTTTTAAAAGTAAGATTTTTTTCTACCGGAGGTTCTGAGATAGCGGTCAAAACTTTCATTGAACCCCAACATATCTAAACATTGTCGAAAGGATGGATTCTTGATGATTTCAAACATTATTGAAAAACTTAAATCCTGAAAAGCTGTCAGAAGTTATGAGTTTTTTAAAAATAAAATTGATTTTTCGGGCTTTTTACTTTCTGAACCAGTTTCTGATAATCTGGTAAAACATATCGACATTATTTTGGAATGTTGAGTAATTAGAATAAATTACCTTCAAAATGCATATAATATCATCAAAATTGGTTAATATTTAAAGCCATGAGAACGAAATCAAATCACAACTCAAATTTCCCCGAAACGGATATTTAGCGAACGGCTTTGGAAGGTTAAACATCCTGAATTCAAATTATTTTGTTGAAATTATTTATTGATCAAACAAAACCAAGTTTCTTCCTTTCATAGAAATAAGTGAATAATATGGGAGAGTGGGGAATCATGGGCCACTTTTTTTCGTTGTTCCATAACTTCTTTATTATAAAAGATAAAATGAAAATAAAAATTGGTATGATTTTCTACATTTTCAAGGTATCATAAGGTATTTTTCCAAATTTTTAATAAGTTATTTTCCCCAAATTCTGACTGTTTGAAAAAAAATAATATTTTTTGGATTTTGAAAAATGGTGGGGAATCGTGGGCCACCAAATCCAAATTGACCAAATAACATGCAAAGTTTATGAGTTGATCCAAAACTGTGATTTCCTAATTCATTCCGTTATTTTAAAGCAACTTCAGATGATGAAATAAAAAAGAGCGCTGCGTATGATCGCATAGATTCCAAAACCTGGCTCGCGAACGTTTTGGCAAAATTTCTTATATAGGATGGACAAAATATTTTTCATGAATCTTCATTTGGCACAAGAAAACTTCACAGATAGGAAAAACGTATTTTAAGTTCTGAATGTGTGCAAAAACATAAAAATATAGGTGATTCAAGATGTGTGGCCCATGATTCCCCATAAGCTATGATTTGAAAATTGGTTGCGTTTGCGTGATTTATTGATGTTTCATCAAAAAATCATTTTCCACGTGAAAGGTCATGAGAAAATTAAGATCATAAGCGTTTGAGCATATTTTTGTTTTGCACTTTAGGTTCCCCATCGATGAAATTAGCGGGTGTTTTTTTAATTATGTAAGTAAATTTTTCTAACTTTTTTTTAGCTTGATAAATAAAAGAAGCAGATGATGCGTATTGCAGTCAACAACATATAGAAATATATGCTCACGCAAAGCGACGACGATAACAGTTGCTTTGAGATTTTTATCTCAACACACATCTGAGGTATTAAGAGTGGCCCAGCCCAGATAACCAGAAATCGTAAAGCAGTGTTCATTGTAGATTGTATAAGCATCCAGTTTAAATTGGAATTGTATAAACATCATGTTGTAGCTAAACCAAGTAATATTTTATCGTTTATGGTTTGTATAGTTCATTATATACGATAACATTTTGTATATCGTATAGAAAGATCAATAAAGTTGATTTAAATCCCAGTAGAATTGTGTAAAGATCAATATTTAATCCCACTGTACAATTAAGCAATCTTTCATGCTTGCGATCTAAGATGACATATTATTTCCATGAAAGGTCATACAGTAATTGTGAGAAAATCGTATAATGGAATTTAAACAATCTATTCATACATGTCATTCAAAGTCGCATAGTGAGATTTAATTAATCGGTAAATAATTGTTAATAATGCAATTCCTATGCTTAGCAATATCGTAATCATCTTATGTCAACAATTGCAAAAATTGGAAATCCTTGATAAATTTTGATGCAAAAATGAAGGCAGTTTTAATAAAAAAAAAATTATAAAAATGAAAAAAGTGGCACATACAGTCGGCGTTTGCAAAAACACAGGCGACGCTTAAAAAAATCCGGTTCTGTGATAAACGAATCCAGAAACCCAGAAATCGTAAAATAGTGTTTATTGTAGATTGTAAAAGCATCCAGTTAAGATTGGAATTGTATAAACATCATGTTGTAACTAAACCAAATTATATTTTATCGTTTATGATTTGTACAGTTCATTATAAACGATAACATTTTGTTAATTGTATAGAAATATCACTAAAGTTGTTTTGAATTGCAGTAGAATTGTGTAAAACTCAATATTATATCCCACTGTACAATTAAGCAATCTTTCATGCTTGCGATCTATGATGACATATTATTTCCATAAAATGTCGTACAGTAATTGTAAGAACATCGTATTATGGAATTCAAACAATCTGCAGATTGTCGAATTGTTTAACAGTACAGTAAATAGCTAGCTAAGAACGCACAGCGCTGAATACAATTATTGATTGTAAAAGAATCGTCTATGAGATAGGTTAAAGTTGCATATCAAGAAACGGCATCTATAAATAGATTTGGAGTCCGAAATGATGCAGTCAGTGGTATTTTATACGATCAACTGATTTTTAAACGGCACTCTCAACTGTACATGAACAAATTTGTTTGTTTGCATCAACATGAAATGGCGCCGAGGAAGTATCGAAGGAGAGGGATCGGAACGTTGTGAGTTCGAGACTGACCGAAAAGAGACACATAAAGTTGTGTTTGGTTCAATTTTTTTTCGCAGTAAACATTAAATTCTATTGTATTAATGTTCACGGCGATTCATAGTAAAATCGTAATAAGGTAAAATATAATTACTTTGGGATACAGTAACAATAAATTGTATTAAATGGCGAAGAAAGTTGTACAAACCTCAGGCTACCTGCTAAAGGAAATTGTAATCAAATTGTAAGACAGGCAATGTAAAGTTGAAAGTTGTACAATCCTAAGATTTTATGCAAAGTAAAGTTGCTGTCAAATTGTTGAAAACGCAATACAAAGTTTTATATTTTCAAGGTGAGCAAAATTTGGTCCGTATATTGCCTCCACTTTGGTACGTACAGGCTCATATAGAATATTCTATACAACTTTTTCAGATTGTACAAAAGTGTGTATATCTCAGAAACAACTGAAATATACAGACCAAAATGTTCACTGGGAGGTTTCTCCATGGCCCACAATACCCCACTCTCCCCTACATATTTTATGTTTTCTTAACACAATTAAGACCGTGAAAAAATTATGCCGGTTAACACCAACATTAGGGAAACTTTATCTCAGAAACCACTGGACAAAGTTTTACAAATTCAATATCTTTGATTAACTGTGTTCAATTTTGTAAAACAAAGTAGTATTATTCAGGAAAATAAGCGAAAAAAATGTAACACTTTGATTTTTTAATAACTTTTGAATGTAAGGATGGAAATTGATAAAATTTTCAGTGAAGCTAACTAATAATGTAATGTAACGTGTACAATTTTTAGTTGGCAGGATCCAGAAAAATTCAGAAAAGTCCCAGTTGGAGACCTTGGAAATCAACTATTCGACCAAAGTTCACTTTGTATATCGTTTAAGAAGTACTTGAGGACTCTATAGTGAGTTAAAATTTGAATAAAAGTGAAGATTGTTGATTCAATGAAGTTAGATGTTTTCTCAAGCTCAGTCCGATAATATGAATAGAGGAAGTGATAAAAAAGTCAAATGTTTCTGACCGAATCTTTAAGCTGACTTAAAAATAAACCTGACTTCATTTCTACAAAGCAAAAAAGCTTCCCACCGGTAAAATAAACTAAATTCGGTGGTCAAATCGTGGGCAAAGTATTTGGACTACTTGTGGAGACATATTTTGAATTTTTTTGTAATGGTCAGCAAAACGAACTCTTTAGCGACCACCTGGCAGTTTTTCAACCAGAAACTTTTCGTTGACAAGTCTAGCCTATATTTCCCAGAGATAAAAAAGGATTGATTCTTTTAAGTCTAGTACTTGAGGAGGCTAGCGATCGATGGAAACTGCAAGTTGCTCAGTCTTTCAAATGATTGACACTATAAATGGTTAAAAGTACAATGAAGACTGCCTCCAAATGAGACTGTTATCTCTGAAAAGCATTTGAATAGGTTCCACAAAGTTGATACTCTGTTTAAGTTAGATCTGTAATCGAGACATTTCGCAAAAACGGTAGTGGAGTAATAAAAAGTCAAATATGTTTTTTTTTTGTGCGGAAGGAGGACCATTGGCCAAATTTGTCATAAATTTGACCATATACAAAATTATGAGTTATTTTGAAGGTCAACCTTCAGGAAAAGGTAAACGTTATAACATTGTTTTAAAAAATGTGGTTCATAGTATGCATTATAGATGGCGCACGTGTTGCCCAAAAGTTAAAGCCGATAAATTTTTTCATTGGGCGCTATCTCAAAAACTACTAGACAAAACATCACAAAAATTTGCATTTGTAAATCATCAACAGGTAGCTTTGCTAAAAATTTCATCAATTTATATCCATGTATTCAAAATTTATTCACGAAACAAAGAGTTGCATTTTTTTCGAATACAAGCCATGGATTTAGAAATTTGAGTAGGCGTTGACTCGCGCGGACGTTAAAATTTTTCCTTTTGTGGAAAGCCATTCTAACTGAGGAAGAAAAAAAATTTAATAAGGTAGACCCAGTATCAATCCAGTTGACAATAACCGTGTCCAGAGTGTTGAAGCGGTTCCAGGATCGGTCCAGATTGCAAAGAAGAGAGCTGGACTACCTACATACAAGGTACCTACAGAACTTCCCAAACCGCCATGAGCGGCAACAATCAACGGCTAAAACTCGGATACGGAAGCTGTACGAGAAGATGCTGACAAAATATGAGTGCTGTGTGATGGACGACGAAACGTATATAAAAGCCGATTTTAAGCAAATTCCAGGGTTGCAGTTTTTTACCGGCAAGAGGAAGTTCGATGTGGACGACAAATTTAAGAAAAAGAAAATGTCGAAGTTCGCTTCCAAATATCTCGTTTGACAGGCCATCTGCTCTTGCGGACTGAGGAGTGAGCCTTTCGTGGCAAAGGGCACAGTAAATGACGAGGTCTACAAATCGGAGTGCCTCGAGTAGCGTATCTTGCCGTTCAACACGACAAAGCTCCGCTATTTTAGTCAGATTTGGCAGCTGCGTCCGGTGGAGCAGTACTGAGCAATCCCGATCAGGAGGGAAAAACTAAATTATATTAAGATGAGATATTTTGATTCTAATATTTTTCCTATCTAAATGAGTTATAATTTAGTACTCGTAGGATGTTAAAATATCTCAAATTGTATTAAAAAATCTATGCGATCATAGCCAAATTATATCAATTTTAGATATGCTCCTTACAAGATTATATCTTGTTCAGATAGCATAGTTTGATATTGGGCAGAACAAAATCTATCACAATTATAACTTATCAAGATATGAGGGCTTCGAGAAAATGTTTTAGTGGAATGTCAGTAAACCACATTATTTTCTATAACCGTGCTCCATTTTTGGTTTCCTAAAACTTGGATTCAATTTTATGAATCTGTTGAGCGAAACTCATAAACGTACGGTTTGGGCCGTTGACTTCGATGTCCGTGTTTTAGAAAAAGTTGTACGTATATCAAAATAAGATATAATCATTTTATTTTAGGACTATCCGAAAAAAAATCTTAATCATTGAAAATGAACTCAACCCAATTCAAGTCTGTCAATCAGAATAAGTTATAATTCAGATTGGAGAAACTTGAAATTTTGCAGAGTGATTGTTGAAATATTAAATTAGCATGTCTAAAGTTCTTGAAAAATTTAATCTATGAGATCAAAAGTTACACGAGGTACAATATTTCAGGCATGAACCTAAAAATGCGATTTCTATAGAATTTTGGACGATTCATGAGAACAATATCTTTTCAATCCATAAATCAGTTTAAAAATGTCTGCCAAAAGCAATAAAAAAATTAAAAATGGTATAAATGATCCATTTGTGTTTTAAAATCAAAATCTCAAGATATTGTTTTGAATTTTTGTCAGAATTAGATTTACTGGCTGTAAAACATAAAATATGATTTTCCTATGGAAACATTCGTCCAAAATTCTATAGAAATCGCATTTTTTGGCTCATGCCTGAAATATTGTACCTCACGTAACTTTTGATCCCATAGATAGAACTTTTCAAAAACTTCAGACATGCTAACTTCATATTTCAACAATCACTCTGCAAAATTTCAGTGAAATGCGTAGCGTAGTTTCTGAGATATTGCAATTTGAATGTTAAAAGTCCAAAACGTTCGATTTTCGTAGAACTACTGTATCTCAGACCACACAAAATTTATAAATTTCCAATTTTGTGATATAATAGTGTGATAATTGATCTATCTTACGCAGAAAATTTGATTCAAAAATATCATCAGAGTAAAAAGTTATGGAAGTGCAAAGTCAAAGTGAAAATGCGCGTGCTTTCAATTTCTATACAATTATGAACAGTACTGTATATGTGTAAAACTCCCCTAAAATTTTGGTTTGTTTCTAAATATTATGAGAAATTGCATGATTGGCATGACATTTTCGGTGTCGCAATAATTTCGTGTTCGCCCTTTTATAACGATCAATTCCCTCATGTATTTATTTGAACATTGATTTTTTCACCCTAATTTGTTCTGTGATTTTCGAGAGCACAGTTCACTTGTCTTTTAAAAGTGAACCCTCAAAGTGAGTACATTACACCACATTTACACAAATGCAATGAAATTCGATACAATTCTGATACTGCAATACGATTAGCATCAATTGGGTTTTGTCATTTGTAAGGTTTTCTTGCTAAGAAGAATTTTGAATGAGGAAAATTTATTTTCAATAAATCATTCGGTCACAACCTTGCATTCCCAGATCAACATGTTCACAACCACACCGCGATCAGATGATTGATGTTCCTGACAGTGGTGCAGATCCGAAGCGACTTGGTCTGCCTGAACATTTTACATCACAAACCATTAGTAGGAATGGCTCATGGCACAGGTCCCACACGTAGCTCTTCGATTCCCCTCAGAATGTAATGGGTACCTACTTCAAACTGTGTAAGTTGGTAATTAAAGTTGATCTATGGAATTTAGTAAACGCTACGAATGTTTTCCACCAGATCGCAGCAGTGGGCCACTAGTGGTGGAAACACTCTTGTTCATTTCATACATATGACCACACAACGACCGGGCAGGAGTAATTGTGATTTATCGATTCCGCGAGACTTCGAACTAGGAAAAGTGTTTTGCGATCGATCCGCCATCGACGGACTACCTACCTAGCCTAGGTAACACACATAGGTATTTTTCCTTCACGCACAGGTGAATTTGGTGCCGAACAACTTAAACGCCACATGGCAATTGTGTGCACTTTTCCTGCCCCCTCTCCTACTTAGTTGGGGCGAACTCTACGGGTGGTATTCCTACCCTTCTTAGCCGTGTGTTTTGGTTCAGCTCAAGGTAATGATCTTCAGCTGAACTGCAAGGATCGAATTTCAGCGCTGAATGGTTCCGCGTCATAAGAGGGACCAGCATTCGCGATTGGCAAGTGCGGCGCTTTCTTGTTTCGATGCCATTTTGGTAGTCGCCGCCTCGATCGATGCTGTGGCCATGCTAATTGCAACATGCTTTTCAATTATACCCGTAATGGGGGTTTGGGTTGGAAAATATTTGCAGGTTTAGCGCTTAAGCCGAGTGACCACCCGGTAGTATTAAGTTTCGTTTTTAGGTTGATCTAGTTGATCTGCTTAAGCAGCGGGGGAAGCATAAACGCTCGGAATCATTAAAGCACGCTTTCAGTTTCATATTATTTCGAACATAACCCAAAAATACTAAGATATCTACTGTTTATCTACATTTGTTTGCAAGTTTTGATAGGTTTACTAGCCGATCCCGTACGAACTCCGTTTCGAATTCAGCTATTAAAACATGAAGATGAGTGTGCGTTAATTAATCTGATGCATTTTCTCGACAATCTCGCATAAAACATTCAACATTTTTCGAAAAGAACCCGTTCTCGTGTCCTTCAGATTAAAGTTCCAATGAATAATTGATTGACCGCTTTAAAAATTACCTGTGGGAAAGATTTTGACTCGATCAGCTGCGTCATTATTTCAAAAACATTGATTTATTTATCTGAACAACTCCTTCTCTTGACCTTCTCACAAAAATTGGAAATAAAGTATCAACTGACTACCCAAGTAACACACAAAAATAAAAAAGGTTTTATAATTTTTATAAGGTGTTTTATAAGTGACTAGCTGATCCCGTACGAACTTCGTTTCGCTTTTAACTTTAAAGCTGAAGATTTTGTGTTTGGTTGGTAATTTGGACGCTATTCACCGAAAAATTGCTTAAAATACTAAACAGAATTTGCAAGCGACCTATTTGCTTGTCTACCAAACGGAAATTTAGAATAAGAAATTGATTGACCGTCGAAAAGAACACCCGTGTACGATTTTTTGCGATTTTTGGATGCAAAACAACGAAATTATGATCTGATTATCGTCTGATTAAGAATTTTAATTCATAAATCAATTGTCCGTTTTGTAAAGCACCCGTGAATGAATTTTTGTCTGGATCTCATGCATAATATAACAATTATTGCAAAAACATTATACAGTAAATGTGGACGACCCCTTTTTTCTGTCGTCTAATAGAAAATTTGTTATCAGGAATCGATTTCGCGTCCTGCAAAACTCTTGTGTTTAAATTTTTGCCTCGATATGATGCCTAACAACGTAATTATTACAAAAAAAAATCGAAAATATAAGGACGAACCCTTTTACTGACTCCTTGTCAAAATTTGACACGTGAAATCAATTACCAGTGCTGTAAAACTCCCATGTGCAAATTTTCATTATAATCCGATGTATGATAAAGACAATGGGGCTTATTCTGAAAGTCACGTGACGTGATGTGCAAAATCGTTGTGCCGACTCCAGCAACCACTCTAAGCTAGAAGTTTCAGCTCAAGTGTTCTATGATTGATTTTTGGAGCTCATTCATACTAACATTTCTTCTCTGAAACATTTCTTCTCTGAAACATTTCCTGGATTTAGGATAAAGAAGTGGAATTTCATGAGTCACGTCACTCGACTCGCAGATTAACCCCCAATATAGCAAAAACAGTGAACAAATAATATGGAGATTTGACATCTGAAACAGTTGAGCGTCCCTCAAAACTTCTATGTGGAAATTATCATCTCAATCCAATGCATAATAACGTCAATACCGTATAAACATTGAACAGTTTATATGGACGACCTCTTTGGCCGATCTTTGAACCCATGGTGGATTATCTACATACATACATACATACGACCCCTTTGGGCGATCTTTGACACTGAGTTTGAAACCTGGAATTGATTGATCGTTCCTCAAAATACTCTTATGCAAATTTTCATCAAAATCAAATCTATAATAACGCGAATATCGCAAAAACATTGATCAGTTGATATGGACGACCCCTTTTGCCGACCCCTTCTACAAAATTTGATAAATGGAATCGATTGTTCGTTCCTTAAAATCCCCGTCTGCAAATTTTCTTCGTAAAAACATTAAAAAATTGATATGGATGACCCCTTTGGCCGACCCCTGACCTTGAATTTAATACCTGTAATCGATTGCTCGTTCCTCAAAACACTCATGTGCACATTTTCATATCAATCCAATGCGTAATGACGTCAATATAGTAAAAAAACTGAACAGTTCATATCGACGACCCCTATTGCCGACCCCTGACACAAAATTCAATACCTGGAATCAATTGCTAATCTCTCAAAACCCCTCTGTGCAAATTTTTGTCACAATCCGACGAAAACTAACGTCAATATCGCGAAAACAATATTTGTCTTGTATGGACGACCCCCTTCAGAAGGGGTCATCCGAAAATCTAAAAACCTTTTTCATCATTCCTGGTCCTATTGCTGGGCCTATAAATAGTGGACAAACAAACAAACAAACAAACCCACAGAAATTGCTTTTTATATATATAGATGTATAATACCGTAAATGTATTTATTGGAAACCTATTCTCTCTAGGACAGCTACAAGCGTCCTATGAAGCCAAGTTTTGAAACAGCAATAAACCTCTATGATTGCTTTTTTATTTGGCACTTGGTGCATGCTATAAAACATTTTTATATCTGAAATTATAAAACATTTGAAAAAGTCATGAAATACCTAGTTACAAGCTTGTTTTGATTTATATAAGCCTTTTTAAATGATTTCATAGTATTCGTGTCCTTATACGGTCTTCACAAGTGGCTTTGGTTTTATAAATGTTACTTAATAACTAATGGAGGCCTCTTTAAACCAGTTATATGAAACAAATCCCGCTATAGGCCAAATAAAGCTTCTAAAAGGCATTTGGCCAACTAAGGGGATTATAAAACAAAATTATGCAGAAACAACCAAAATGTAAACAATAATATGTATTTCGGTGACAAAAGGAGAAATAAATGTTTTTTGCATTGACAGGAAGTTCAATTATTTTTATCATCTGCCTCCAACATCCTTTGAATTTTAAAGGTTTCATAAGGTGCTTGTACTGTTCTTATCAATATATTTTCAAGGGGGCCTCTAGAGTTTTCGTATTTATAAGATTCTTTTAAATGACTTTAAAAAACTCATCATCTCATATCTATTTTATTGCATTTTAATTGCTTTAAGAAGCAATTTACAGCAGGCCCATTATTTTTTCCGAATTTTCTCATAAATATTTGTGGTAAACTTGAAAGCTCATGTTGATTAATGGTTGGAATCGAAAATTCTTATTGATAAAAATCATGTTGAATTCCCTAAAAGAATGATGACAAACAAATTTCAGCTTTGTGCTTTCGATTTTATATTTTATTTGAATGAGAATCATTTGTTTTAAAAATTATTATTAAGAACCAAATGCCGGAGCAAAATTATTTGTAGACGAAAATAATATAATAAATAGGATTTATAAGCAAAATTCATACAGAACTTTTAAAGTTGATTTGGCTTGTCAAGGTTTTATAATTTGCTCTACAGAATCTACTGCAGTAGGGCCTTTTTGTGCTACTAACAGTTGTATTGGAGTTTTATAGATTCTTACATATCTGAACGCGGTTTTATAGTTTCAATTTATAGTTGGCATGCAGTTCATTATAAAATCTAAATTGTTACTTGGGTATCTCATAAAATTTCACACAATGAAAGCACGAAATATGAAACATTTTTTTCATTTTATTTCATTTATTCCGACGTAAAATAAAGCAAATAGCTCAAAACAGTGAAAAGATAACATGTACAACCTTTTTGCCTACCCAAAATTGGAAAAAAAAGAAATCCGTTGGCTGTCACAAAACCCTAACGTGCAAATTTTAATTTCAATTACACTCAGCAAAAATGTTTGCTGTAAAATTACGGCAACTATCCTGCTGCATTGATTTTACAGTAGGGTTAGTGTGCATAATTTCGCTATATTTTGCCAGGGGTTATTAGATTTGATAAGAGTAAGCCAAATCTTCAATTGTAAGATATAAAATTTTTGGGTAACTACTCGGTTGAAGTTTGTAATAATCATTTGTAGCTTTATTTTCCGAAAACTAATGTGTTTTTTTAAGTGTGTCGATGTTCCTAATTTGGCACTAATTGTTCCTAACTGTTATTATATGTGTTCCTAATTATGGACTTATAAAGTGTATCAGCGTACCCAATATTTGTTCTTAATTCGGCATATGATTATCTTTCTTATTAGTTTAATGTGAAAATTCTTAAAACATACCTTTTCAACATAACTTTTATATTATTTTTTGGAATACGACCAAAGAAAACATGCCTATTAAAATTCTACAACAAGTTCGTTTATGATAATTTTGATGAAAGTAATATATAGTAAAGCTTATAAAAAATCTAACTTATATTTTTTTTTACTTAGACAGATGAAACTTGCCTTAATCAATTTTTTTTTTCATTTTACATTTATTATATTTGAATAAGTAGAAAATTTAAAGTAATGGATACAAATAAGTTTACATCATATCTTATTCAGACTCTTTTTTCAATTTTCCATTTCAATTCTGCTCTCTGAAACTTGATGGTCTAATTTTTTATTATTTTTGAGACTATCTTCAATCTTTTTTTTCCCTTTCAAACTTCTTGTGTAAATCCATTGCTTTTATAATTTCGTCAATGCGGGTTCCAGCTTATAGATCAGGAGAATATTTTTAACTGTAGATACGATGTTTTTTTTATGGTGTCTGAGGTAACTTCAAGAGCTGCGAAAAATCATCTACTTTGCAAGTTTGTTAGATGTTCAATGATTGAATAAAAAAAGTAATACGGAATTAGATAATTTGCTTCGATTAAAGAATAACATTTGAGTGCTTTTCTATCGCGTGTAGGTTTCTCAGATTGGTTTTCGATTTGAGAACGAATTGAGAAGCTTTGGACTATCATCGCCTATTAAATACATGTGACAAATTTTGATTTTTCTGGTTTGTAGCAGATTCCAGGTAGTTTTCCTGTTCTTCTTCAATTATTTGAAGATCGATAATATTAATATGCTCTGCTTCAAGCAATTTTCAGGTGAAATATGTATGTGTTTTAAAACTCATGAGCAGACATCTATTCTCTATCAATTCGAGTAATTTTTATATTGAAATCTACTGCAGTTTTATGAAGGATAAATCACCGTAATTTATGTTTGTTACTTTAATTTCATAATCTTTTGATGGCCCTACTAAAAAGGACATCACTTTTCACCGATAAAGCCGATACATTGAAGTTATTTATCTACTGCAATTTTCGAGAAAATTATTTTATTGTAAAAGTAAAAGACAAATGGTTCAATGATTCAAATTTGTCTTTTTGAATTTTTGATCAACGATTTTCTTTGAATTTTTTTATAATGTTCATGCCCATCAAGTCATGAATATGAATAAGTTTTTCTTTTGGTATTGACACATGGTTTCTATTAAAAGCATCCTTAAATTCAATTATAGTCATGGTCTCTCTAAGCTGTTAAACTTCATGTCCATTTCCAGAACTTCTTCGGGTTTCTTAAACAGCGCTCTGTAAAATCTTTCAAAAATATATTTTTGACATATAGATATAGCTTTGAAATTCACTATAGTTAAAAAGAATAATCATGTTTTAAGTTATAACCATTTATTTTACAGTTAGTTGCAAATAAATTTAAGATAAAATAAGTTTTGACAACTTTATATCAATCATTTATTTTATTTATATTACGTTAATCATATTCTTTAAAAAAAACGCTTTAACTTCAATATAGTTTGGAACACTTTGACTATGTCCAGCATTAGGAACACACTGAAAAAAGTGTTCCTTATTATGTGCATAGCATTTCTTTAGATTTTACCTGAATAAAACACCATTTCAACAGTCTAATTACAAAAATTATTGTGATTAACGATCCGACAAAAATATTCAAAAAAATCTGTTGAAAAGTTCAGCTTATATCTTCCATTCCTAAAACTGTGTTTTTAAAGAAACATGCTAAGAATCCCGTTCAATTTGTACATATTTTGAAACAAACAGGTTTTTTCCTTAAAATTTTGGGAGTTGGAAAATTAAATTGTGTGTATGATTAAAGTTAAGATGATCCGTTACATTTTTTTTGTAGTAGCGATTAGTCGAAAAACGCCACAAACAGTCAAAATCAAACGGTATGTTACCATGTCACCACACATGCCATATTAGGAAAACCCACCCTATTGTAAAATTTAGGTGCATTGAATTGTTTAGTTGAAAGCTTGTTTATCTTTGGTTTTCCAAAAATATAACTATAATTTTTCGCTGAAAAATAAATGCAACACATAAAACGTTCAATTACTTTATTATTATAATCTCCACATCGTATTTTCAAATTTTCAAATGAATCGAAATGTTTTTTCAGCCTAAAAGCATTTACGTTTTTAGGACGTTTCTTTTATGATACCATAATGGAATGCAAGTAATTTTCAGTTGATTGGTTTAAGATTAAACAGAAAGTCATTGAAAATGACAGCAAATGTCCTGTAAGAAAAACAAGCATGACATCTGCTGTATTCTTACCGGTCGAATAAATAAAGTGTTTTCAATTACGTGACACGAAATTTTTTTAGACCTGTAAAACTTTGGCAAACGTCATGCCCATTTTGTAACAGGACATTTGCTGTTATATTTAAATCATTTCGTTTACTGACAATATCGTAAAATCTAAAAATCCAAATCAACAATCAAACACATGGACATTACTTTATATTTTTTCAGATTCAGTGTTTTCTAACCAACTATAATCTCGTATTCCACTAACTATCCTTTTCTTTTCTTTACAGGTATGGCCAACGATCAATTACCCATCATTATGGGTAAGTTTTGATGTCAATTCCGTACGAAGGGAGTTTCAAATACATCTTTGATGTAGAATTTTTGAACTTTAAAAAGCTCAAAGTGAGGTTCGAATGTTCGGCTCGAACTCGAGACTTTTGATAACCTCTCCGACACTTAACTAATAGGTTAAATCTTCAGATGTAAACTGGTCAAACTGTGGCTTTATGATTCAGTTGACTTTATCGAGTTGAATTTGCTGCTGGATTCTGCGGCAGAAAATGCTCATCGTGCCCCAATCAATTGTGCTCTATACGCAATGAGTCAACAAATTAAAGTTAAAACGCGTTTTAAAATAGATTATAGTGAACAATCAAAAATTAAGTGATGGTGAATATTGAGGAACAATGTGTACATTATGTTGCAGTGCGTATCTTACAGATTAAGATAATTTATCAATCATAAGAGCTTACTTTCCGGTGCTCAAAAATTATAATTTTTTCTTCACTTGAGAATCTAGTTGGTTTTTTTTAAATATTTCTTTAAAGATGATAAAGAGATTTCTTTTTTGCTGAAAATTAATACTATAGGAACTACAGAACTGTTCCTCATGAAAATTTATTTGAGAAAATTCGTACTTTCGTGGAAAAGAGGAGTGCTTACTTTGCCCCGGGTGCTTAGTATTCCCTTATCTCCCATATAAGCAGTTTGGCATACTGGTTTTTTGGTTTCTTTTTGTTTATTTTAATGTTTCACATCCTTTTCTCGTAAACAGCAATACAAGCCTCTTCATTTCACTTAATTGCTAAAACTATCCGTAATCATACTCATCATATTTCAGTTACCAGTCTGAGCTAAAATGCATCAAAATGCAAATCAAAGATTCACCTTTTTAATTTCGTTTTATAAGTTGGAATATGTTTTTTCGCATCACGCTTTTTTTAATTTCGTCCATGCAAACGTTTATTTTTTATGATTTCAGCTAGAAGATTTTTTATGTAGTATTTTTTACCCCTAAATGTATGCAGCACCCCTTCCACTTCCTCACCCCCCTCCTCTCCACACTACGTAATACATTCGGATTTGACTTTCTATCCATTATCCACAAAGCGAAACAGGATTTTCTACAAGAACATCACCTTGTATTTAAAATTGGTTTTTTAGATAAGTGTACTAAACAAGTTTACCATGACTTTTTTACTAATCACTTTGATAATAAAAAAGAGTTTTTCAAAGCAATACAAATTTATGCTGATATGCAATATTGTTTAAGAAACCAATTTCAGCCTCAAGAACATAACTTTTACCGATAAGGTCGAGAAATTAAGTTGTCATTTTATTTTCATGTGAAATTTTGGTTAGCAAATGATTAATTTTAACTTGGAGTGAGTGATATTTATCATATTAGAACGTACGAGGATAAATACACTGCGGTTTATTAAGTAAATAACCATAACTTCTTCAATTTTCACCCGATACTGATAATTAACAACCTTAAATCATTGCTTTAAATTGACATCTATGATCAATGGAAAATAATTTTTTTTAAATGTTACCATCCAGTCTAGAACTGTCGATATAATATAATTTTCTCAAAAAAAATGGATTTTTTTTAATTTTTTCTATCTTTAATTCACTAATAAATACAATAATGTTGATTATACGCAAAAATAGAGTTTAGAAGATCGATAGCTTATTTATTCAACTTATATACGCAATACAAAGATTTCAAACTAATGTTATGCTGCCGCGATATTTGAATCTAAGTACGAGTACTCTTTTTATTTTTCCAAAAACTCTTAACTCAAAAACTGATCACTGTTTTTTTTAATTTAATTTTCGGATTCAGCGTCCGATTTTACATAAAAAATTTGGATCGGTCGATAACGTTCACGTTTTTGTTTAAATTGTGTGTACTAGTGTTATCTATGCAGACTGTTTTGTTTTTTTTTTCCACTCCGAATTGTGAACGTTAAATGGTAACAGAAGATTAATTTCGGCCTAGAAAAAGAGATTTAGAAACATCTTTTATAAGATTGCCAGAATTTTTTCAGCACGTATCCAGGCCGAGCAATTTTATACAAAAACCTGGCAAAATCCGTGCTTTGATGTCAAAATTGAAAACCAAAAATTCGGGCATCCAGGCAAATTTTGGTCAAAACCCAGAACCTACCACCAAAAATCAAGAAAAAAAAACTGAAAAAAAATCCTTCAAAAATCATCCACAGATTTCGAATGCTATTTAAGGCTTCCAAGAACCTACCATGATTATATTTATAAAACTTGCTCGAAAAAATTCGCTATGGAGGCATAAATTAAAAAAAACAAAAAAAAACAATTTGTTTTTTCTTTTCATTAGATTTGACAAATAAAGTGAATAAATCCGGGCAAAATCTGGGCATTTTTCAAAGGATTCGGGATAACCAGGGTCGGACTATTCCCAAATTTTGTATTAAATATCCGGGCAAACCCGGATAAAACTGTGCAATCAGTATCCACATGATTTTTATCTAATGGTGGACATGTAACTATTACTAAGTTTTGATAAAAATTTAATTCCATCATTAAATTTTTCTTTTATTGCTTTGATGAATTCCATTTTATGTTATCTCAGAAATTGATTTAAGTTTTTTTTTTCGATTTGTTTAAATCCCAATTTATATTTGAGAATAAGTGTTATTGTATTTCGATATATTTTACATTTTTGTTTATTTATTGGTCGGTTGAATCATAATCAATGCGAATCCTTTAATGACTAACTATTTTAAGTAAAGCCGCTCGCACGAAGTTGTTCCTTCAGTCGTACCTGTACCTATTATTACAACTCATAAACATGAAACCTTATGCTCACAGTGTTCCCACTACGTAATTGCCCCAAATTAAGGCTCTTAAGATCCCTGCAAAGCGGGCTGCTGTAACTATATCGAAAACCGTTTATCTTCAATCATTCCTCGAGAGCCTGATCCGGATTGCTCCCAAACGTGTTGTTGGTCAATTATAGGAAGGGTAGGTTCAAATTATTCCCCTGACTCAGACCCACATTTTATTTAAGTGAGCAAGAGGCCGACCGTGGGTTTGGTTCGGATCAGTTCAAGGAAAAAGGTCGCTCCTTTTAAGATTCAATCTCTGTGTGATCAAAATCGGTGCGAGCCTTTTGTTTTAGGTGGGCACCTACCTATCTACATTTTGTTGAACGGAAACTACCGTACCAGATAGGAGTAAACTTGGGGGTTGATCGATTGAAAATTGTCCCTAAATGCCGTTTATGACTGTCGATCGCGAAACGATCCCAGGCAGACAGGACTCGAGCTGTGTCTCACTCAAGTTGCTCTTTAACGGTGTCAGATTGTGTGTTTATTCATCATTATGGCTTGGTGGGTAGTAAGCACAGAGCTTTAAACGTGGAAATATATCTTTATGAACACCTTCGCCAATGTCCAATCGATATTTTGTTTTCGCTGCATTAGCCATTCGCACTAAGTGTTCGTTCTACTCAATGCGGCCTAAAGAGCAAAGCTGATCGAACCCGTGAGATAAGAGCCCGATGCGGCCATTAACAGTTATAAAATGAGTAAACTAATAAATATTTCGCGTTTGGGTTGGTAGTAGCGAGGTTTTACTTATAGTGGGTTCGAACTTAAGTGAGGCTAGCTGAAGTAGACGTTGAAGTTCGCTCGAGTTTCAATACTTCACAAATAAAATTAAATTCGCTAATTTCGTTTAATGATAAACTGGTTTACATCATTCAATCAAGAAATTTTATAGTTTGTTACCCGAATGCTTTACACCATTAATCAAGACACTTCAAAATGATGTTTGAAAAGTGATTATAAGTATCAATACAAAAAAAATCATTCAAATGGGTATAGAAATATAAATTTTCTGAGCTTCCATTAATAGCTTATATAATCTAAAGTATTAATGATATTAACAAAATGTAAACAGCAGTTTGTTGAAAAAATGATGGAGAGTGAAATTTATTTATTTATTTAGGTAAAACAACATTACATTGTTTTTATTTTATTTCAAAATATTATGTCGCATCCAATAAAGTATTTTTATTTCATTACTTAGTAAAGCTCAGTTCTTTTAGAAATGGGACAGTTACGAATGCGTGTATCTCAAAAACCATTCGTTTGATATAAATATGTACTTTCTATGGAGTAAATGAAGGTAATCTTATGATAATTATAATTGATGAAAAAATTTAAAAAAAAATATTTATCGTTTTTTGAAAGAAAAAAATGATATTGATCAGTTTTCAAGCTTATACTTCGTGTAATCTTTATTTTAGGTAACTACATCCTCCTCCTTCAATTTCTGCTACTTTTTGGTACAATACTCCCAATGAAGGCAATTTAGTGGACACAGCTGTTTCGAAATTAACAAAATTTGATAATTTTTGAGTCACTTTAAAGCGTTTTTAATGGAATTTCTGCTGGCAAAATCTAAAAATAATGTAGTAAAACCATCATGAGATTGAACGTAAAGTATACTCGGTTTGTCTAGATTGTAGGTTGCGAAATAGTAATGCAAGTTTTCTCTTTTTTGAACTTTTAAAACAGCGAAAACCAAAGTTTCCGTTTTGAAAGTTGTCGTTTATTTCTCCATAGGAGCAGATTCTTGGCAAATCATTTTTTTAAAACAACCGGCAAATACATACTTTAATATGATAGGGACCTTGCCACGTTATAGGCCGTGGCCAGTTATAGGATTCAAACACTGAAATTTGTTTGAAATGGGGTTTTTCATGTGTTTTGTCGTCCATCAGAAATCCTATCTGTCCCATAGCCATAAAACTTACGAGCTCTGGAACTAGCAAAAAATTTTTGTTTGAGGTTAGATTTGAGTGACTCATTACTAGGCAACACTTTCAGCTTATCGGAAAAAAAAATTGTTGGACATTTCAGCGATCTACCCTGCTGGTATGAGGCTTGACTTCCCTGATGACCCTTAACCGTAGTTGCCGATCATGTGCTTCACTCCAATGCTTGATTTGAACTTTGTGGACTTTTTTGACAGTGTTTGCATACTTTTCCACCACTAACACATAGAAATTCTTTGAATAATCAAGGATTTTGTCAGCTATCAATTTGATAATGATTTTTTTCCATATTTCTTGCATCATAAATATCTCAAAACGCGTAAATTTTGAATTTTGAAAAAAAAAATAGGTCGGGTAGTACTTTTCACAGGCAGCAAAATACTGTCAAAATTTTGAATTTCTGATTACTAGTAAACGAGCTATTCGCAAAAGAAAGTGTCCCATTTCTAACAGAACTAAGCATTATTATGTTGTTTTGGCTGATAAGTCAAAAGTTTAGTACAAGGTCCGACAATCCGACAACCGACCGTTGTTTTCATGTGTTTTCTTTAAAAAACAAGCTATTCAAACATTTTGTATAGTTATTTTGAAACAAAGACTTCTTGTGACGAGTTTTTTTGTTATTTTGGCCTTTGTACTAAACGACGATACATCGTTGTTCGATGCGTAAAACCTACTTATATTACATGACAAGGAATATGATTTGAGGTCTTCAGAGCCATGGGGTGCCAAAGTGTTCAATTTTGAGTAAGTTATGCCATCAACTTCTCCATATTTTGAACTTCATTTGGTGCAATAAGAATTTTTTCATTTTTATATTTATATTTTTTGTTTGATTTCAAACTCAAACTTTTCGAAAAATACTTATCTACATATGTACACCGAAAAAATTCTTCACATGAACGCTACGTGAAAATGTACATGGATTTTTGCCACCATGAAAATCAGGTGGAACCTACGTGAATTTCAGGTAACAAACAGAGCTCGCGCAGCAATTCACGTAACTTTCATATGAGTTGAAATCAACGTTGATTCAATGTGCATAGGGATGCGTTCTGCTACATGCAATTCACGTAGATTTCATTGTAATATTAACGTAGAGAGTTTTTTTTTTCGAATATTTGAACATAAAATGTTTTGATTTTCAAAGTAAACTTTATTATTCGACAAAACTACATAACGCATTTGCACATTCCACTTTTAACATGGCACTTTTTAGAATTCACTTCACTTGATTAATCACACATATTTTCGAAAAATGGTTGTTTTGTCCTTTAGCGGTTGCTTGGCCGTCTAAGCTGCCTCAATTTCAAATCCTGTTGAAAAAAAACAAAGATGTAAATAGCAACCACACAATAAAATTTTATTACTTACGAAATAAATATCAGCTTCTACATCACTCAGTTTTTTTGTCTTTATATGCACCAACTGTCGGATCCGCGCCATATTGAGAACTGATATTCTTTCACACAGATTATACGTGAATGAGCCATTCAGGTTTACGTGAACATCACATAGAACGCACCAAATCCCCCTGTACTTGGCGGATCACTGGATTTTCACGTGAATCGAATGTGTCTTTGTTTTGACAGAATTCAACTATGTGAATTTCACGTAAGGATGATGTGATTTTTTATTAACTGCTAAGTGCTTCACGTAAACCAAGCAAAAATTCACGTAACGAGTGGCTACGTGAAAATCCAGGTAAATTTAACGTTCTTTTTTCGGCTGAGTGTATGTATACGAAAAATAGCACCATACAAAAATTTACAGCGTGTTTTCTGGAAAGCATCTTTAATGCAAGGGCCTCATTTTGTGATATAAACTTACAATTTCAAACAAAATTTAATGCTCAGCACTAAATTAGAAATCTATCAAATTAACATGTCATGGTATGTAAAAATTACATTTAATTCAAATAAAATCAACATTCCGTTACTGTCTTAATACATATGTATTTAAAAAAAATATATTTCTGTCTGTCAGTCTGTGCCCTTTAGAATCGAATTCTACTGAACCGATTAGCGTGAAAATTTGCAGGAAAGGGTATTTGAGTCCTGATAAGGTTCCTGTTATGGTTTGAGATACCTCCCCTTCACACGATGGAGGAAAGGGGCCTCCAAACAAAAAAAAAATGTTTGCATAGCTCGAAAATTGACCAAACAAATAGTACCAAATTTATTATTTAGATAGGAGTATTATTTCTCTGATTTTTTAAGACCCCATCCTTCTTCCAGTGAAGTGATAGGAAGGGAGAAGAGGGCCCCTTTACAATTTTTCACATAACTCAAAAAAATCAATCAAGCAAGTGGAACCAAATTTAGCATGTGATAGTATTGGGGTACGAGAAATGTTTCAATACATATTTGGCACACTTATCTTCTTCCAGTGGGGTGAAAGGAAGAGGGAAAGGGGGCTCCATTACATTTTGTTTTGCCTAACTGGGAAACTAACCGAGCAAATGAAACCACCCTTCCGTCCTTCCAATGAGGATATGAGGAAGGGGGAGGGGGATTTCATAGATTTTTTTGTAGAACAAATCAAGCAAATGGATACAAATTTGGAATGGGATAGTATTGAAGTACGAAAAATGATTCTTTGAATCTTCGGTACCCTTCTCTCCTTCCAGTGAGAAGATAGGAAGAGGGAGGGGCTCCTTCTCAATTTTTCACTTTATTCGGAAACTATGTTTTCAGACATTTCATATGTCTGGTATGGTAGGGTGTATGAGTACGAGTAATATTTTTATTATTATTTAAGACATCTTCCATCTTCCATTGGGAAGATAGAAAGGAAGGAGTGGGGATCCCATACAATTTTATATTCAATAACTATTCGATCAAATACGAGATACGAGAATTGGTTATATGATTATTTTAGAACCCCTGCATCCTTCTAATCGGGATAAAGGAAGAGACAAGGGGACCCCCATACAATTTTTTGCACAACCCGAAAATTTATCAAAATTGAATTTTCTTGCATAGCTTACCCAGCAAACATGAAATAGCATTAAAAATAATAACTCAATTCATTAAAAACGTTACTGCGAATCGTAATTCCAACTAACGTAAGTAAGAGGTCGTACAAATCGTTACTCGAAGTCAGATTAAATGGTTTAAATCGGATATGATAAAAAGTCCGCCATGTTTGCAGATTTTGAAGACGATTTCGTTATTTTTTATCTCCCGCGTGGGTCAAGTGAGAGAACAACGTTGTTGTTCGCGCACTGCCACTTCGACTTTGAACTTCCATAACTTCTTACTCTGATGATATTTTTTGATTTAATTTTCTGCGTAAGATAGAACTAGATCACACTATTATACCACAAAATTTGAGCTTTCTGGAGTGTTTGTGGACTGTGATACAGTAATTCTACGAAAATCAGACTTTTTGGACTTTTCTCATTCAAAGCGGAATATCTTCGAAACTACGCTACATTCTTGATTGAAATTTTGCAGAGTGATTTTTGAATTATAGAGCTAGTCTGTATCTGAAGTTTTTGAAAAGTTCTATAGATGGGATCAAAAGTTACGCGAGGTACATTTTAACACCATCGTAAACACGTTGGTACCTATTGAGAGATTTTCTACCATTAATTTACGACACGCATTGCCCAAAACAAATGGAGTTGGACAGCAGCTCGATTAGTCCGTAAATATGTCACCAGAAAGGTTTGGAATGAGCTGATTAGATATTTACGATTTGAGCTATCTAAAAGTCAACTGACTTACGATAAATGGGTGGTCCTTCAATAGACACACAATTAGGCCTCTTCCTTTCTTCCTTTGACCGGTTCGAAAAGAAGATCTGAGTTAACATTGTGGTAAGGCGTCGAGCAGGGAACTCGGAGGTCTGGAGTTCAATTCTCGGACGGGGATTTTTATTTCATCTTACTCATATTTCTAATAATCATTTATATTGCTTTTTGTGGGGAAATCAAATCATTAGAATCTTGTTAGAATAGATATATCGCCTCCACTTTATGCAATTTTGGTAAGTTAAATACGATCATTTCATATTTCCGGGCAATGTGATACGTAATCAAATTAACATTTGGATTTGAATTTAAAACTTTGCAATCCCTACCTTCCTCTGATTGTAACTTCTATTCTTAATTTTGTATTCAAATTTGTATTGAAACCAAATTTTTCATTTGATTGTACGATTTTATTTGATATTTTGAACTATGAGTCTGAATAAAATCCAAGTTAAGGTTTTGAATTTCACTGGTTGAACTGTCTGTATCTCCATGAAATTTGAATTTATTTCTGTGGTATTTTTTTTTAATTTTAGATTCATTGTCTGAAGTCTAACTTGTCTTATTAAGTAACTTCCCAATAGTCATGAGGAAAATATTTATTCTGCTTTCGATGAAGCAAATACCAATTAAAATTATTATATCTATCTGTAAATTTTTCAAATGCAGCAATTTTTTGGCAGGGAACTTGTTATTAAATAAACTGAGAATTGAGCCTAAATAAAAATTTTTAGAAGAAGTATTTTTTTACAGTATTTTGGAACAAAGAAAAGTTGAACGTTTTCACTTGCCCCGGTGTTCGTTATAATTTTTCTTAGCTAAGGAAAATGGCGTCAGTAAAACAAAAAATATATAGAAAGAAAATATAAAACTATTTTTCTGAGAAGCTTAGGTAAACACTTTTAAATAATGAATCATATTGAAAATTTATCCTCAACGATCCATATTTGATATCTGTTGTTTAAAATTTTGGAAACAACACGTTTCCAAGTCATCGTTGATTCAGACGCACGATATTGCCAGTACTCAGCAAAAAAAATCAAACATTCATAGAACTTGTTAAAAAAGGCATTATAAATGCCGAAACAGTTTATAGAATATATGAAAAAAATCTGATAATCATTCGAATTCCACATAAGTTAATTCCAAAGTTTTTTCAGAAATCAAAACCATGCCGAATTTTGAATTCCGTATCCAGAGTCCAAATTTCAGAATTATTTTCAAGATTCTTTAAAGGATCTTGACTTATTACCTTTTACTTGAAAAACATAAAAGAAAAATATTACATATTTGAGTACAAAAAAAACAGATGGACGAATTCCGACATTACATAACAAGATAAATTATTTCCCAATACCAGAAACGTTAACTCGAATTGATTGAAACTGATTGGGGTCCAAATTTTGAACCAAACGCTTCGACGCTTGACAGATGACCGAACGCAAGCTATAATGTGCGCCTAACGTTCAGTTAGATGAATTTGAAACCTAGCGCCTTTGGTTTGCTTTCGAGTACAGGTGCATAAGGCATAAATCTGAACGTAAAACTGGATCAAGTGGATTGATTTTCGACTACCAACCAACCTGACAAGTGGCAAATGAATGAATGCAAGTTTCAAAAATGGCCATATCGTTGGAACGAAATCTGATGATGGCCGATCGTCCGACTTCCATTTTGGTGAGCGAGGGTGAGCGCGCATGGAATTTGAACCAATTTCGGACTACGGCTGATGCTGCGTATCCAACAAACTTGTCTATTGCGTACAGCGTTTGCGTTTGCGTTTGCGTGTTGGTTTGACGAATGCGCCCGTGCACGGATTAAGAGATTTTAATTAGTTAATTAGGCGATTGTGTAACGCGGAGGGAATTTTATCGTGGCCCTCCGAGCGGTAATTTAAATAATTTGCAATGGATCAATGGATTGTTGAATGGGGCTCTCGTGGGTTTGTCAAAGAGCCCTAGCAGCAGTGAATGTGCGATTCGAAGAGCCCCTATTTCCGAATTGGCTTATTGAGAATGATGCGAATGACAGATTGTTGCCGTTTTGGGACAGCTTCGATTGATCTGACTGCAGGCAGCAAGTTATGCATAATTTAGTTTATATAAAGTATTTAGCTATGCCGTCTAGTATTTGATGTTGGAGTAGCAGAACTCAGAATTAACAGCAAATAACAAAATTGAAATGAAATCCGGTATCATCAAACTTCAAGGTTTTTTAACCAATGTTTAAAAAAAGTTTATCATGGGCAGCATTTCAATTAACGGTTACAAGGCTGTTTGAATGGCACCCTCCTACAGACTTACGTATAAGGTCGGGACACGCGTAACGCTGCAGAAAGCCACGGGTGGTACGTCGGTTTCATTTTTTTTTTTCAATCTACACACCTCAGTTTCTGATAATTCAGTTTTTTACAATATCATTTAATGGCTCAAGTTGAACTACTTTATTTAGTCGCAAGTCGGCTCTACCCCCAAATAAGGTCACCCAACATCAAGCGCATTCCGCCGCAATGTTGAGAAAAACTTAAACAGTTGGCAAGCGACGAACTTCACACTTACGCACACACGGTTACCTCCCATAAATTAGAATCACTTGAAGGTAGGTACCTAGTTACATAGGTGGTTGCGAAGGACAAGTCACGATGCGTTACAGTGTAAAATTTGTTGGTTCGTTCTTGTGAGGGTGTGAATTGTTAGATTCTTATTAATTATTCCTAATCGTGGGATATGACCCGATGGATTAAAAATTATCTTGAAAAAAAAGAAACAACAGATTTTTTCAAACAATCCGCCTCTTAATCCTGGAAAATGCTACCAAAACGATGATTGAAATCTTCAGCTTTTAGTAGTCTTTTTGCCGTGAAATTTTTAAAATTTTCCACTTGGTGGGTTTTTTGGCCGAATTCATTTTATTTAAATTAACATTTTTGAAACGTTTGGGAAGGTTAAGTGAAAAACTCTAATAAGAAAATTAAACAAGTTTAAAACAGATACTCAATCAGAGTCATACATTCACAACATGAAAATGGCATAACTGAAAAAATGATTTTCTTTTACATTTTCAAAATTTCAAAAACAACGAAATTTTGTGTTTAGTCTGAGATTCTAAGGAAAATAATTGTGTGACTTTGAATACATAGTCAGATGTCAAAATAAGCAGTTATGAACGAGGTTATGAATTACCGTGATGTTTCTCTGTCACCAGATTATTTTGTCCTAAATTTTTCATCAAAACAAATTTATCATATCAAATTCTCGTATAACGGCAATCCAAATGAAGGAGAAAAACACTGCAAAACAGAAATCAAATTAAAATACAGTGAGCGAAATAAGAATAGTACCACTATGTGTTATGCCTGTTGAAATATGAATGATTGAAAATCACCAAAGTTTTATTTTACAGTTTGTTCTGAATTGTTTAACGGATAAATCAAGAATAAGTTTACTTTTTTTGGACGTAGCAATTGGCGTTGAGGAACAAAAATGTGAAAAAGAGATGGGAAATAAGAATAGTACCACTTGAGTTTTTCAACAAAAACAAAAATAAAAACAAAAACATTATTTTTAAAAAATTTAATGTAGATATAGAAGTGAATAATAATGCTTCTACGAATTATTTGAATAGATAACTGCATTTTAAGAAGTTTTATAGAATTCCAAAGGTTTTTAAAGGTTTAAAAAGGGGGATTTAAGAGATGCTCCACTAGCGTTAAGAAATTTGATATTTGAACTGTAATTCTCTACAAATTACAGTTCAGCGGATAGATCTTGGTTTCTGCTTTCTAATGATGATTTTAAGAAGATTTTAGTGTAAATCCTAATAACTCTAGAGCTGTTTTACTGAAGTAAGAATTCTGATCTTGGGTAACTGTGAAAACTTTAATTAAATTTCATCTATGAAAATTTTAAACTTCAAAAGTTGATGTTTTACGTAAATAAAAGAAACTTAGCGTTCCAAAATTTTTTTTAAAATATCCGTTCAAATTTTGTTCTTGCTTAAAAAAATCCAATTTTCACTTTGATACACTGAATCTTATTTTGAAAAAAAAATGATTCTCTAAACTCAATTTTTACCAGGCCCCCAATTGAATCATTTAGTATTATAAAATAGCTTACCTGTTGTGCTTTGCTCAGCTTTGTAAAACTGAAGGAATTTGTGTAAAAAATCAATTTGAATTTTTGTTTATTAGGAAGTATATCGTTTTCAATTGAAATTTGAACATCTAAAACAACCTCTTTAAACTAAAGCAACTTCTTAAAGTACAAATAATTATAGCAATGAAGATTGATTCTTATTCTGAAATAATGACTTTGCTTTATTGGCTTTATTAGTTCTCGAATTATACCAAAACATATGTTTGAAGTTCTTTCCCCTCCTTCCCGTCGTCCCTCTGAAAGAAAAATCAAAAACACATTTCTTGTACCCCAAAAAATTAAACTTTTTGTGTGCCTAGTTTGGTACGCTGTGACACCAATTAAAGTAATTTTTGGTTTTAATCGAACTTAATTTTAACATCTTTTCTGACCCTAAAGCTGATATAATAAAAAAAAATACAAAGGTGCTGCCTACATTCAGGGGAAAAAACCGCGTGTGAGCAATTAGGCATAAGGCAGTGCACCTAGTGGTTTTTTTTTCGGAAGCTAGTAGTTCCGCTCAAGATCAAAGTTGGTTCCACTCAAGATCATATTTTACCTTCAAAATCAACTCCATTTATTGTTATTTTGATGGAAAACTTGGAACAAAAACCCGAACAATGCTTTTTTATGAGTTTTTCTACCATTTTAACCATTAAGAATCAGTTTATAACGGTCAAGGGTGATATAAATTAACGTTCAAAGTCAGCGTTGATTGATTAAAGTTGCAGCAGAAATGCGTATGTTTTTAAATCTTCCAAAAAACTATTTCATTTCATAAATTTTAGTAAAAATGTCAATGCTTGTATGAAAAGATCTTGAAAAAGTGTTTTGTCATAAACAATCATTGCCTAGATCTGAAGAAAAGTAAATGGTTCCGCTCAAGATCAGATTTCGACTAGTTCCGCTCAAGATCATTTACCCTATATCTTTTTGAACTCGAAGGACCAAATGAACCCTTAACATACTTTTTTAAAAGCATTTGCTTTAAAAAAGTGAGAGTTTACTATTGCTTTGAAAATATGTCATTAAGAAATTCATATTATACTCTTACGATTGACGTATTGTAATAAATATTTTTATTTTTATTTCTTTTGGGTGGAAAACATTTTAAAGTGATATAAAATGATCTTAAAGTCACATTATGTTAGATTTTTTAAACAAAGTGAAATAACTCAAAAAACAAAATTTTGATTTTTTTAACATAACAGATTTGTTGTTTTGTACAATTTTGCCAAATTTCTAGAACATTTGATTTATGAAAACACATTCCAGTTTCAAGATATAGCTGAGGAATTAAGTATCCTCATTCTCCCCTACAGTTTCAAGATCATTCCTACGACAACAACCAATATTCAAAGTTATGATTCAGACCCAGATTTCATACTTATGTTTAAGAATTGACCCTCTAAATCAGAAAGCGGATAGTAAAAGTTGCAACTACAATGTATTTTAGACTTTAGGGCTCTGTTTCAGATTGAAAAAAAAAATGTAAAACTGCGGAATGGGAGCTTGGAATTCAAAGGATAATCAATGAAAACAGACTTCCAAATAAATTCGAATCTAAAGTCGAAGAATGAAAGCCTGGAATTCTCAATGAAGATTGGATCTCAGAATTGAATATCTACAATAATATAATGAACGATATTTCGAAAGAACTGTTCAGAAAAATTATCTCATCACATGGATTTTTTTTTTCAACTAAAGCCGCAACATATTGAAATCCTTCATTTGTCACTTGGAGTTGTAACATCACGCGGAGGAATAGTAAAAATAGTAAAAATTTTCCATGAGTTGGAACAAATTGGACAAAAGCTTGCATGCAAAAAGAAACTTGAACACAACCTACATTGCACAAAATTGAAAAATCGATAATTTGAAATTGAAATTTTAATAATTCTCGAGTAAACAAAAGTGAATCAATTCCTAATATCTACAGTTTGACTTGCATCTTTCAACTGTTTGAACTTTCGAATAATTTTTCTTTTTTTTAATAATATATCTTAAATTTTATTCATATCCTAATGATTTAAGGACAATCCGAAGGAGGACGACAAAAGAAGAGTTATGTGGGATTTCTCTCGTTGATATTGTTCGCTGATGTCATTGGGACCTCTCACGCTCATCCTTTTTAACTATGTTTGAGATAGCATAGCCTGTTTTGAAAGCATTCGAGTGTTGGTTTTGAGAAAAACTTCATTTGATAACTCATTTCAAATTGCTTTCAGTAATATTTTTGAGAATAAAAAAGCGAAGCCAAAAAGTGGGAATTCTCTAGCAATTTTTATTAATTTTTAAAGAACTGCAGCACAAAAATCTATAAAAAAAAGTCGGTCTTTATTTTTATTTGCAATTGGGCCTTATTAAGCTAACGAAAATATAAGAACCCTAATGTTCGTATGAAATGGAGTGATCATAAGGAAAGGAGTGAAAAAGAGAAGATTAGAATTGTGAAACTCTTATGCGTGATAGTCATACTTTGCAATTCTTTTAGGGATGATATGTAGGGGAGAATGAGGATACTTGATCTTTGAGGATATCTCGAAACTGGAATGACTTACAAGGATCAAATCACAGAAAAATGTTCTAAATAAAGCAAAACATCTATGCTTAAAGCTCAAAAAATTTCAACAAAACAACTCTTTGAGTTATTGAACTTTGTTTAAAAAATTTAACAACATCGGATTTGAAGATCTTTTTTTATCACTTTTAGATGTTTCTGACATGAAAATTACAAAAAAAATATATATTCCAATACATAAATCGTTTGAGAGTTAAATGAACTTCATAATACCATATTTTCAAAACAATGGTAAAGTCTCCACATTTTTCAGATAAAGTTTTCTAAAATCTGCATAATGGGTTCAATTGATCCCTAGAGTTCAAAAAAGTATTTTTTTCTTCTAAATAGATCGTGATCATTGCTGATTACAAGATTAAGATCATTTATCCAATAACTGATATTTATATGGGAGAGTGGGGAATCATGGGCCACGTTTGTTTTTGTTCCATAACTTCTTTATTATAGAAGATAAAATTTAAAAAAAATGGTATGATTTTCTACATTTTCAAGGTATCATAAGGTAATTTTTTATTTTATCCCCAAATTCTGACTGTTTTAAAAAAAGCAATATTTTTAGGATTTTGAAAAATGGTGGGGAATCGTGGGCCACTAAATCCAAATTGACCAAATAGCAAAGTTTATGAGTTGACCCAAAACTGTGATATCATAATTCATATCGTTATTTTTAAGCAATTTCAGATTATGAAATAAAAAAGAGAGCTGTGTATGATCGAATAGATTCAAACACCTGGCTCGCGAACGTTTTGGCAAAATTCCTTATATAGATGGACCAAATATTTTTCATAACTATTCATTTGGCATAAGAAAACTTTACAGATAGGGAAAACGTATTTGCAAATGATTTGCAAATTTTTTATGTTTGTGTGACTTATTGATGCTTCATCAAAAATTCCTTTTCCACGTGAAAGATCAAGACAAAACTAAGTTCATAAGCGTATGAGCTTATTTTTGTTATGAACTTTAGGTTCCTCATCGATGCAATTAGCGGGTGTATTTTTAATTATGAAATTAAATTTTTCCAACTTTTTTTAGCTTGATAAATAAAAGAAGCATATGATGCGTATTTCAGTCAACAACATATAGAAATATATGCTCACGCAAAGCGACGACGATGACAGTTGGTTCGAGATTTTTATTTCAACACACATCTGAGATATTAAAAGTGGCCCACGTTTCCCCATGGCCCACGATACCCCGCTCTCCCATACAATAATTGTCTGTCAAAAAAGGCTAAGAAAGTTTATTTTCTTTAAAATTCAGAAAATAGCGCCTTAAAGTATGGAATGATACTAGGGTTTAGACATAGTTTTGGAATTTTCTTCCTCTGACATTTATAAATGGTTAAATTAGGAAAACGGTAACCAAAATAGTCAATTGACATTCTTTTTTGAAATTTTGATTGTTTTTTTTCCAAGGACTAGAGCCCCCGGAATGAAGGATCAAGACTCCTTCAATAAAGGATGAAGTCTCCCTTAACTTCAAAAATATCGCATTTTTTTACTTCCACGCAAATACTTCTAGTTCATCTACGGATTCATGTATCGTTCCAACTTTTGGAGCATATCAACTTGAAATTACACGCTGTCAGAAAAAGTAAAAGACGGCGAGTTGCTTAATTTTTCCAAAAATATATCATAAAAATAAGAAAAGGGGATCAAGTATCCCTATTCTCCCCTAATGTAATTGTTTACGATGCATTCTCAAAATCAACCTTAGAAGCCGAACTCTTTTTTTAGAAGTGGATATGTTTCAATTCAATTTCAATTCAATTCATTTCAAGACATGTATAAAATTATTTCTCTTGAAAAGCCTGATAACCTCCGGAACCATTCTTATTGTTCTTTTAAAAAATGTAGTCATACAAAGCTCATTGAAAATATTCCGTTTCATGTGGCAGTAGATATTTTGCAGCCATTTGGGGGATTTTTTTATTCTAATAGATAAGTTTAAAAAGATTATATGTATTTTCATACCTACGAAAACTTATAACCTTTCGAAAAGTATATGAAAATCGCGCAGCAAGTAAGCAGATTGTGTTTACTCGAAAGTAATATTAATGTTCTTGTTTCCCTCTTACTTTGAAAAACAGATGAATTTCAAGACTCAAAAATGACCAAGACATCGTTTTTTTCATATGAAGAACAATTATGTAAAGTGTTCAGAAAAACGAAAAAAAAAAGTTGGATAAATCAAACAAATAAATGATAATGTTTTTTATTAACCTCAATTGCATGAATGAATTCACTATTCGAAAAGTAAAAACTCAAAATAATCGGAGATCATTCTATAATGAAAACGGTATCTCTTAGTTGATCCGTAGGCTTTTTTAAGTGACTGGATGCGATGCAATATTGTTGCCTCATGATTTTTCCACCTAATAAATTATCAATATTTCCCACGTTACCGCGCTACAATCTCCGTTTTGCCAGTGGACAATCATTTTCCACAATCCCATTACTCACAATTCACGTAGCGATCTAATTAGAGCACATGAGAGATAACATTTCAACCGACCGCCATTCACTCAATATCGTCCATTTCGCATTTAGCACCTGCCAATAGCTATCAGAATCAACAAGCGCAGAATCGAGAAGGTTTTCCAGCATTCTTTGCTGACTGACAGACCGACAGACAGATATCGGATAAAAAATCACTTCGTATCGCACCTTTCTCGATCCGATCCACACTCTGGCCCAACCCAAATGGCCCCGCTAGCTAAATTTGTCGAAAGGGTACATTTATGCTTTTAGCTGAGGCGAGATCTATATAGCTCTTAATTAAATTTGTTTATGTCTCTAATTAACCGGACAGCAGCAAATGGTCTCACTGTGCCAGACCGTAGCGGCGAAAACATGTCGCAGTCTTCGTCGTTGAAGTATGGTCATAACTTCAATGTTTGGTTCTAGCTGGGCCTCCCGGACACTCTAACCAAGGTATAAGCTAAAGCCACTACGCCATCACCTTGGCGAGGACCATTGCTTTAGTTGGTTTGGTACCACACCGATCGAATTCCATTCAGTCATCTCATAAAAATGGCTAACTCATAGACGCGCATAGTCATGAATGAAGCAAGGTACCTTCATGCATAGAATCCTAGCAGCAAAACGGTCTGTCATCAGAAACGCAAACTGGTAAATCGTTATCTGGCGAGAAAAATGACAATTATTTCACTTTAGCAATTTGTGTCGTTTTGCTTCGGAAGGGCGTGTCTATTTTGTGGAGACTTCTTGACTCGGATTCACCCAGTTTGAGCTCGATTTGTTGGAAAAAGTGAATCATAGACACGCCCTCCCTTTGGAGAATCGTTGCATGTGCCGGTGAATGGAAACTTGCCACTTGTAATTTCAAATTCGGCTTAGCAGTAGTAAATATTACTCAGCATTTCTTCTACTGAAACGCAATAATTTCCGACCCAATGCAATGGTTAACCTGGTCGGTTGGGCAAATGGGACCAGTTTAGGCAAATCATGCAAACGGTTAAGTCTTAAAGGTGTAATATGTAGCCTTAGACAAACCCTTTAATCATATTTGGCTTAGGAAGACATAGGAACATACATTTGGAATGAAATCATGTTTATAAGTTAAAGTGCTGTTAAGTAAAACCTCATATCTACATCAAACGCGCAGATTTTGTCGCTTTTTTTTAAATTTATGATTTATATGACAAAATCATAAAACATTCGGATCTTGAACACTTAGCTCTCTCAAACAACCTCAAAAGAAGTTAAAGCAAGTTTAAAATTCATCGAATTTAGGTCGTGTTGGGTTAAGGCCCATAAGGACAAAATGGTAGCACTTTTTCAAAAAAAGTTGTCTTTACATTTCATTACGTCATCAACTGGGGCATCATGCAATACTTTTTAACTTCATTGACTTTTGAAAACTTAATGTCCAAAGATAATCATACCGCTTGTACATCAAAAGTTTTAAGGTTGATGGGACTTCAAATTGGCGTTGTCAAAAATCAACTATTTTTAAATTAACAAAAACATGCAATTTTCACCTTACTAGGAAAAAGGGGTAAGTTGCAAAAAACTCTGTTTTTGATGAAAAATCGAATGAAAACGGTTGAAAGTTAATAGTTTTTTTACACATTCTTGATGTCACAACGCATAACGCATCAAATGCATTAATTTTTGGGTTTGCTAGAATTAAATTTCACATTTCCTTATTTTATTATAGAAAAACATAAGGGTGCTGCATACATTTAGGGGTAAAAATACTACAAAAAAATTCTACTAGCTGAAAGCATAAAAATTACAGCTTGCATGGATGAAATTTTGAAATTAACAACCCGTGATGCAAAACAATCATATTCCAGCATATGGTAACGAGATTTAAAAGGTGAATCTTTGATTAGGATGTTGATGCATTTTAGCGCAGTCAGGTAACTGAATTATGAAAATGCTAGCCGACAAACTTTGCTGAGCCTTTGAATTCTCACAAAAATAATAAGTCGGTTTCCGCATAATGGGGTGAATTGGAGCTGATTTCGGACTATTTAACTTATTTATTGGTCACTGTCTACGGCAACTTAATGTCATACAGACTGATTACTTAATCTTATCTTAAAACTATCTTTACTTACATTGAAATCAAAATATACATACACTTGGTTGAACAATTTACAAGATATGTCAAACGGGTTATAAAATTCGTTCCTACCATAGTTGTTCAATCTCAGAGGCTCAAAACCCCGTAAGGAACGAGAAGGTACATGAAACGGTATCATTTCCACGAGGCTAGCACTATCAATATTACCGGATATGACGTCGAATATAAACAGACGACGAAGTAGTGTAATACGTGAACCAATCGGTTCGATGTTTAAAATTCCACATCGAGCATGGTAATGTGGTAGACGTTGAGGTTCGTTCCATGGTAGGTTAGGCAGTGCGTATCTCAGGAATCGCTTTTGAACTGACTCGAGTAGCTTCAATCCTCCGATCGTGTTTGGTGCCCAGACTTGAATATTGTACTCCAATCCACAGCGAACAAGCGAGCAATATAAAGCTTTGAGAGTTGTAGTGTCACTGAATCCTTTGGTATTCCTGACCAAAAATCCTAGGACTGTTTTTGCTTTTGCCACCGTTACAGCTAAATGTTCCTTGAATGATAGCGACTTATCTACAATAACACCGAGATCTCGAATAGACTCAACTTTTTCAATAGCCACGTTATCAGCTGTGTATTGATGCGAAATTGCAACCCTACTTCTGGTGAACGTAATAATCTTACATTTTTTAAGATTCACTTCCATCATATTCACTTTGCACCAAAGCATAAGCTTATCGAGGTCCTGCTGTAGTGACAGGCAGTCTGTGTAGTGAGCTATTGAGCGGTACATTTTGAGATCGTCTGCATAGAAAACTAATTCGGAATCGATAAGTTCACAAAGGTCGTTCATGAAGAGGTTGAACAAAAGTGGACCCAGATGGCTGCCTTGAGGAACACCGGATGGAACCATCATATTTCGAGATTTGATGTGACTTTATATTTCCGTTGAATTTTATTATTAGAACCTTAACACTGCCGTGATATCCCGAAGTGACGTCTATGTCCTTTTGAGTTTTTGTCAATAAGAGTGTTTATCTCCTTTTCCCCATCTTCTACTTCTCCGGGACTTGTCATGAAATGTGATACTGTGTACCGATCATATTTTATGAAAAGTGAAGAATGGGGAAAAAGAGAAAAACGCTCTTATTTTCAAAAAACAAAAATAGCATATACGCAACTTCGGTATAAATATCATGACAGAATAAAACTTAAACAAAAAGAATTGTAGGTATTTTCAGTGTAAATCTTCAAACAGCTTTTTTTATTCCCTACTCAAGTGAGGTGAGTAGCGAAAGGGACTTATAATTCGAGGAAAAAGTTCATTTGAGCTTCCATCATATTAAACCTGGATTAATGCGTTGTTTTTCGCTTCGCAGTTTTTTTGTTTATTCAAATTCCCTGTAATCAACTTTTTCATCACCCACATCTTAATATTATTCTAAGAAATTTTAATGCCGGTGCCTTCCTCTAGGAACTAAAATTAACGAAGAAATTTATTAGTTTTTTTTTTATTTCCAGCGATAGCTGAAAACGAATATCTTCTAGGATAAACTTAAAAATGATTTTTTCCTCGTTTGACATTGTTTTCTTCGTTTACAGAGGATTCTCAACATTGTTATGTCCATTTTTGTTCAACCCCAAAATTATTATTTTTTAGTTTTAAAACGTTTAATAGATTTTACCAGTTTTAAATAGATTAGAAAGAATTTTAAACAAATGTTTTGATGTAGATGATACGGTTCTGAAATAAACATATTCAACATTCCAATCTTTTGTTTTCTCATTGAAATTTTCTGTCAAAAACAGTTTAAGAAAAAAAAATACCAAAAAAATTGTACCTACTAAGTTCCGCAAATAAACAATAAATTATGTTCTTTTTTACCTTATCTGATTTCAAATCACTCTTAGTGATCCTAATTAAACAACAAGGCTTTCGGGTGTAATCAAGTTCTCCTTTGGATTGGCTCAGTTCAATAGACGCATATATTACTGTTTGTTTTTGTTGTATCTTCCGAGCTGATGCATTTTAAGTTACTTAACCTTCCAAAGTCGTTCGGGTCAATATGACCCGAAGCGCACATTCAAATCACCATAACTCTTCGAGAAAAAATCGCAAAAATTTGATTTTAAAAACCTCCCTGGGGAATCAGGAAATACACAATCTGTAGTACCAGGCAACTTTCTGTGACCACCGGAAGTGCTCCCTCAAAAAAATCCGTAATTAGGCTGTTCGGGTCTATATGACCCGAGAGTTTGCGTAAGTTCCCCTGGCCGCAAATATTGACCGATTTCGATGAATTTTAATTCATTGTGTAGATAATTTATTCTTATTTCTCAATATTGAAAAATAAAGTCGAAATATTTTACGAAATCACCAGTAGCTGATTCCGAATGAAAAAAGTCCCGAAAAAGAGCTCTTTTTAGAATGCCTATAACTTGAGACAGGTTCCAAATATTGCGCTGATTTTATAATATTTGGAATTGTCAAGAATAAATCTATCCATGGATGTATAAATTTTTGGTGGTCCAAAGAAAGTTTTGGCCGCTATCCCGGAACTTCCGGTAGAAAAAATTCTTACTTCAAAAAAGTCACCCAATTTTGGCTTTGCATTGCTGTATCTCGGTTACCAATGGATCGATTCTCTAAATTCAAATTTTAGTTTTTTTTCGTTAACTTTATTATTATTTTTGTAGAACATAGTTGGTTCCTCAAAAATCTCAGCTGTTGAGTATATGGTAATGAAAGTCACATCTTTTTTGTCATTTTTCAAACTCCCCCTCGTGTCGGTGGGTTTACGCAATTTTGTTAGCGTGATTTCTCTAAAATTTTAACTCAAACTGGTCACTTTTTATATACCTAGAGATTCATTAGAATCTCCTCTTTCGATTGACATACATTTTGTGTGGTGTTTTGAAAATTTGTAGCAACGTTTTTCGAATTTACTGAAAGCTGCCAGATTTCAACCAGTTTGGCCCACGTTTTCAGCAGGTTGGTGTACAAATCTCGCACCCCTCACGTAGCCAGGGGGAGAGACAAATCCTGTAGCTCTCTTTTTGTCGCTCACCAAATCTACTACCCAACCCAGCAGCAGGAGGAACTGCCATCTCGCCGCGTGGTTTGTTGATTGATTGTGATGATGCTGATAACGAAATGAATGCTTTATTGTTGTAGGAATTGCTTGAATCTTTTTTGATATAATATTTTAATGGATGAGTAACATTTCTAACAGATTCAGATTACAGATTTCAGATTGCAGATTTTAGATTTCAGATTCAGATATCAGATTTAAATTTCAAGATCCGATTTCAGATTCAGATTTCAGATTCAGATTCAGATTTCAGATTCAGATTTCAGATTCAGATTTCAGATTCAGATTTCAGATTCAGATTTCAGATTCAGATTTGGATTTTAGATTCAGATTCAATTTCAAATTTCAGATTCTAATTTCAGATTCCGATTCAAATTCCGATTTCTGATTAAAGTTTCTGATTTAAATTTCAGAATATTTGTTACTCGAATCATAGATTTTGTGTCTCCTGCAGTAGACACTGCTTGAAATAAAAGAAAAAAATCATGATAACATTCAAAACAAATGTATCACTGAAGAATTCTAAAATTCAGAAAATACAGAAAAGAATCATGATAACATTCAAAAAAAATGTATCACTGAAGAATTCCAATGATAAAATATCTAAAAAGATTCAAGAAGCTTATTTCAATTTGGAAAAATAATCTTTCTCTATTTTAAAATCAAAACATTTACTACGCAAAGAGGCATCAGCATCAGCACAATCAATCAACAAACCACGCGGCGAGATGGCAGTTCCTCCTGCTGCTGGGTTGGGTAGTAGATTTGGTGAGCGACAAAAAGAGAGCTACAGGATTTGTTTCTCCCCCTGGCTACGTGAGGGGTGCGAGATTTGTACACCAACCTGCTGAAAACGTGGGCCAAACTGGTTGAAATCTGGCAGCTTTCAGTAAATTCGAAAAACGTTGCTACAAATTTTCAAAACACCACACAAAATGTATGTCAATCGAAAGAGGAGATTCTAATGAATCTCTAGGTATATAAAAAGTGACCAGTTTGAGTTAAAATTTTAGAGAAATCACGCTAACAAAATTGCGTAAACCCACCGACACGAGGGGGAGTTTGAAAAATGACAAAAAAGATGTGACTTTCATTACCATATACTCAACAACTGAGATTTTTGAGGAACCAACTATGTTCTACAAAAATAATAATAAAGTTAACGAAAAAAAACTAAAATTTGAATTTAGAGAATCGATCCATTGGTAACCGAGATACAGCAATGCAAAGCCAAAATTGGGTGACTTTTTTGAAGTAAGAATTTTTTCTACCGGAAGTTCCGGGATAGCGGCCAAAACTTTCTTTGGACCACCAAAAATTTATACATCCATGGATAGATTTATTCTTGACAATTCCAAGTATTATAAAATCAGCGCAATATTTGGAACCTGTCTCAAGTTATAGGCATTCTAAAAAGAGCTCTTTTTCGGGACTTTTTTCATTCGGAATCAGCTACTGGTGATTTCGTAAAATATTTCGACTTTATTTTTCAATATTGAGAAACTAGAATAAATTATCTACACAATGAATTAAAATTCATCGAAATCGGTCAATATTTGCGGCCAGGAGAACGTACGTAAACTGCAGGTCAAATTTATCAAAAATAGATTTGTACGGAAATTTTGCGAACGGCTTTGGAAGGTTAAGCTTGATTCAGGTTGACTTAACTTGAATTTTAAGTTACTTAAGCTTGATTGGAATTTTTCTTGTTATCTATAGTATATTGATGGTAACAGGGTCCTTAGTTTTCAACTATTTCCCAAGATAAAAGCGCCTAAGAATGTTTTGATGAAATGTGTCGCCATTTAACACAGTTTAAAACAATTGGCTTTCATTTTCCGCGGACATTATGTGAAAAGTATCCTTCACCGTATATCAAATTTGCTTACATGACACATCTATTTTTGCAGTATTTCCAACCATCATATTTTATTTGAATAAATTCCAAGATTCACTCTGTTTTTCGATGTCTGTTACCTGAAATGCATTTCATTATCTACTCTGGATTGAATTTAATTTCTTTTCAATTTAAGCTTCATAATATTTTGTCAAAAAACGAATTCAAAAAAAAAAAAAAAATTAGTCAAATTAAATTACAACATTAACAAGATTCAACGATTTCTAATTCACAGCAACTTCAAATCAAAGGGTTAAAAAATCCTATTTTAAAAAAAAAACAGCATTGAAATCTCACAATTAACGTAAAGAATTAAAGTAATTTCTATTTCATACTTGAATTCACTTTTTAAATTCAAAGAACGCGTTTTCAGAGTCTGAAATAATTTTAGTTTGATTTAATTGTGATCTTGATCCCAAAATCATTCATCATCATTTATCATTATCATTTATCAGTAATTAATCATCATCATAATTGAATAAATACTTGCTTCTGACCTCTGATACTGAGTGTTGGAGCTAGTTATGAGTTTTAGTTGAAAAAAAGTTACCATATTTTTGTTCTTAATTCCCGTTAGTTTTTACGCATCTAAGCATGGAAGAAAGAAAAGTAGATTTTCTAACGTATCCTAATTTAACAATAGTTTTTTTTTACAATGATGAAATTCAATATCCTGCATTTGATTTCAAAATTTTCAATCCAAATTGGGTCAAAAGTCAGAAACTGCTGAAAAAATCAAGAAAAAAAACACCCGTATCATTTTTTTTTTGCATCAAAACACATTATTGTATTTTAAGCTTCTAGAAACCGATCATTTTGATAAAACTTGTTCAAAAAATTTCCTTTTTTAACGTCAAAAACCTAATTATTGAATAAGTAAATTTAAGTTTCTGTTTTATTTTGCAAAAAAAAGTTAATGGAACCGTGCTAAATCCAGATTTTTTTCAAAGAAGTCCGAGCAACCGGATCAGACCGGATTTAATCAAATATAACATCGAATATTTGTACAAAAACTATATGCACATGACATCTTTTTCTATACATTGGAGTAATTTGTTTGTTGAAATCTCCTTCCGATTTTGAGAAATTGATTTTATTATGACTGTTGTCAAAATAGCCGAACCTCAAACCGTGGGGGCTAAATGCTCCTATTTATGTTTTAGGCAAAATTTCTGTTTTTTTTTTTTTGTAAATACTTTCGAACGACAAAGCTGAAGTTTTATAAAAATCTATGTATTTTATATTTTTATGGAATAAACAAAATTAGGGTTTGCCATCATATCGTAAAAATGGGCCATCTGACAAGCTTTGGGTTAATCAGATTAAAAAATGTTTGGGTTGCCTTGATCCTGAAGCAAAAATTACTATTTTCGGCAATACGCTTCTTTAAGGCTAATAGAGTTTTTCACCTCATAAGATAGATTAACAATCACATCCAAGTAAGTATCCATTTTACTGGTGACACGTGAAAAGTATAGTGCAAATGAGTTTTGGCGCCAAAACTTCCTACATAGAAATGGAATGAGCATCGCAGTAAGCCTTGATTGCTTTTAGTGCTCCCTACTCTGGGTGATTTGAATGAAGAAAAAAATGGAAATTAAGACCAATGGTGCCAAGACTTTATATAATGCAAAAAAAACTTAAAATTAATTTTCGAATTCCACAAAATAATTTTCGAAATTATATCTCCGTTGTGTTTCTTTTCGCGCGAAAACGAACAAAACAACAAAAATTGCATGCAAATCGGATAAACCCTGCTGAGTAGTTCGTGTTCCTACGTAGGTAAAACTGTACAAAACGCACCAGCTAAGCATAATTGCTATTTATAGCGATACCAATCATTTAAGAACCAAATTGAGAGTTGACAACGATTCAAGGATGAAATCTACGTATTATCGAAAAGAAAAAATATGATAAAAACTCGATTTTGACTATATTTTTGTAAAAAAACTAAAACAGCCAGAAAACAAACCGCGGGGTAGAACGCCAAAACTAGTGGACAGAACGCACCAAACAGGAAGGGTGGTAAGAAATAGAACAATGATTATACGGAATGTAATTATTGAATCACCAAATGTTTAATTACATGTTCATCGTAGTTTTGTAAACTATCATTTTTTGGCTAAAAATCATTTATTATTGCTAAACTGATCGAAAATTTCGCTTTTCAAAATACACTTTTTAATATCCTTATATATAAAACGCCTTCAAGTAGGCAACGAAATTCAATTTTTTCGACTGATATAGTGATATCGCGGCAAACATGGCGGCCGATAATTTTTTCGAATCGAATATTGGAGCACCGTTTTAACTCGAACAAGGACGAAATTTGTTATAATTATGCAATGTTATCGTCATTTGGGAGTCAGCAAATAAAAAGAAAGGCATTTTGTTTTGATATTCGGGTTTTGTCAAAAGTTAACAGCATTCAAAATTTGAGCGTAAAACACGTGGTCTTGTGGGCATTCTGCCCCAATTTTCATATGTTTGATTTTGGATAAAATTTGTAGGAAGTTAATAAAATACAACAAAATATTTATAGTCTTCCGAAAAAGCACATGAGTGGTAAAACGATAAGCTGCAGTTTGATCAGATTGCGCAAGCTGTTTTACCATAAAACCTTATATGTAACTTATGGAAAATAACAAGTTTCACGCTAATTCCATTAATTCCTCTATTTCTAAGAACCAAAGTAGATTTTGTGAACTTTTCATCTATTGAATGATGAAAAAGCTTGTTTACTACAATAGAAATGAAGAAAAACATCATTCGAAGCCATAGGTTAGTGTATATTTGAGAAAGAATGACATGGGCCATTTTACCCCGCTGGTGCGTCTTGTACAGTTTTCCCCTACATATTTACGCCTCCATTTTTACATATAAGAAGATTCGTTAAAGTCTGTCTGCTTCATAATACCTAACATATATATTAACACCAAATTTGCACGGTATCTCTGATAGAACAATCTAGAAGATTTTATGTGATACAAATTAAGAGATATGAGTTGTTATGACACAAACAGAGTGATTAATAATAATTTAAAAAAATAATAATCACTCTGTTTGCGACATAACAACTCTTTTCTCTTAATTCGTATCACATGGATATCTTCGACAAAGTTGAAGCCACAGGATTTTTCTATTAGGAAAAAGACAAAAACCTTTCAAAAACGTTAAAAAAATTTCAAAAAAAAAATATACAAAATATTCAAGACCCCTCGATGGATTACTACACATTTGGACTCAAACGAAAGGGAAAAGTCCCAACTTCGAATGGTGCTAAAATAAGTGATGCTAATTTTCGAAAAATAAAATTGTCGCTCAGAGACACCGTTTTTTGTTATCAGCATCTGTGTTTAAAATACAAGATCTTTTCAAATACTTACTGAGATTTTGAAAGGTTGGCACTCATTTTCAAAATCAAATATTTATGAAGAAATCGGATTTTTTATTCTTATCGGTGGAACTATTGTGTTAAATGTTTTATTGATTTTTTCCAAGTGAAATATTATAATGGCAAATTTAATATATGTTCCACATAGTGTTCATTTAATGAAAAACATAAAAATTAAATCACAAAAATACCAAAAACTAAACTGTTTAAGTACAATTCCAGAATCACGGAATATTATTTTCTAAAACATAAAGTATAGTAAGCAATTTTTTTAGTGTATATCGTAAATAAGAAACTATTCCGAAGTAATATTTAGTTTTGGAACGTCATAAACGTCTTTACAAATTTTGATTTGAAGATCAAGTAGCCTAGATCGTTTGAAGCCACAATCTTATAAAGAGATGCTATCGATTCGATCGAGTAATTCAGAAATGACTGAACTCTTAAACACTGTGTTTTAAATAACTTGAAACCAACCGCGAAAAATGGCTATTAATCTTTTCAAACTGCTTGCATCTATATTTCACGACTTTAATAAGAACCTGTTGGTAAATTTTATAAACTTTCTGCACAAAAATAGATCAGCTTATTAACCGTATGATGATGTCCGTAAATGAGTTAAATGTCATAAGAAATTCCTTAGTATCAATCCAGATGTTTGACTTAAAAAAATTCGTTTCAAACAGCTGATTTAGGCAACTAGTAATTAAACGGTTAAAGTAGTTCAAGACTACTTTTATAGAATGACCGAGTTAGATCAAATGACAAGGGAACCTGTCTGTTGGTGTATGACAACGAACAGATCACGAATTTGTCCAAACAACCTCTATTTGATGTCTCGTTTAAACGCCAGTTTTTCTTTCTGCGAAGCCGGTAATCCCTCAAAGTTTAGCTCGTCAAAAGTGATCATAAAATTTGTTTTTTTCTTATTCATTGCTAGGATCGGATTATGGAAGAGTTTACAAACTGAAACATTGATTGAAAACTCGATCACTGTTTACTATTTTTTCATTCATCCACTCCACATGGAAGGCGTTATTGACACGAGCTGCCATCCCACGTTTAGTTGTGGAGCACTTATATGGTAGATGGCTATTTTGGAGTTCCAGCGTTGACTCATTAAAACCAACGCATTGCAGGAAGTTCTTGTAATCGCTATCCAGCTGTTTATTGAGATTTATTCTGTTGGTGGTAATCGATCTGCTTTTTAAGAGAAGAATGACTGCATTATAGTATCACAGCTCCTAATTCTTGTAAGTAAGTTCTGAGTATGTACTGTATAAAGGTTATTTCTACGATATTTTTGTGGTAGTTTTTCTAAAGTGAGCTCGAACAATTTTTGCAAAGCATTTCAAATGCGTGTCAATGCGACAAGAACATCATTCTGATAAAGTTCCTTGCTTGAAATCTTTCTTCATATCCCTAATTAATCTAAACATACGCAATTTTCCAGATCCTCCCACACCAGACACTTGGAAACGATTTTGATGCAATCTCGGAAACGTAAATAAAACGAAACAAAACGCCGCCGTCTCAGTTGGATTAATGAGTCACGAATAACCAATTTTCGTGGACAAGTTAGGAATGTTGAAGCCACTTGTGCACTTGTCTCATTAAATATGAAGCTGCCGTCCTCCTCCACCGAGATCACTTCAGTCCAGTCTCTATCAGATAGGACCTACCAGACATTTAGAAGTGGTCGCATGGCACGAGCTTTGCAGGGGCTAAGAATTTAATAACCGTTATTAAACCGTAATTGCGTTCTACGTTTTTAACCGCCTCTAATTGGTCCTTCTTTATCTGGTCTGCAGACATTCTCCGTTTTTGCAATGAGACTAGGTAGATCACATTTCGGCTTTGATTGACGACAGACGACTTGTTGCCACCGTTTTGATGCGAAGTCGTAAGATTTCCAATATTTCCATCCAGTAACCGCGGTGACACAAGAGAAAAATTAAAGAACAAGTTTATTATTAACTCATAAAGACGTTTCTACAGATTACAGTTCATGCGTTTTATAGTTATCAATTTAACAAATCAACATTCAATCTTTTAAATTAAAATAAGCATAAAAATTTGTCAGATTTTCACGTTCACGTAATGAATTGAAATGTATACCTATACAGCAAATTTTTTTTTCGCTGGGAACCAGTAAAATTTTGCTGGATTTTGTCCCGCTGACTTTTCAGCAAAATGTCCAGCAATCTGAATTGCTGAAAACGAACAGCAAACTCAATTGCTGGAAATCCAGAAATCTCAATGTCTGGAAACCAGTTATCTCAATTGTTGGATATCAGCATTTTTCTTTAAAAAAAAACAAACGAAAATTTAGGGATTCTAATTGAGATTTTAAATTTAAATATCAATATTAAACCCTCATGGCAGTGATATTTATAATGAGAAATTGGTGATTTCATTTTTTTTAGCTATATTTATTTAAATTTTCAAAACAAAATTAAATAATATTTGCCTGTGGGTTGGCCGCTTTTGGTTAAATTTTGGACATCATGCTTCATTTGAAATAGAAATAAAATTATTAGTATCTTCATGAAAAACTTTATCTCTTCAAAAATGTACCTTTGGTTTAAATACTTCATCGCTAGAATAGAGAAGAAAATAAATTCAATGTCTCTACCGTTGCATAAACAAACACAAACAAACACTTCGCGCGCAACGAAAAATTATTAGCAAAAACAAAAACAAATTCGAGTTTGACAGATCAAGTGCTGAAAAAATCAGCAAGAAGGAGAATGTTTGCTGGTTTCCAGCAAAAGATTGGATTGCTGGACTTTTCCAGCAATTTTTTTGCCGGAAACCGAGGCAAAAATTTACTGTGTACAACATAATACCAAAAGATAAAATATTGCTAAGCTCCTCAAACCTAGGGAACAAGATAGGAAAGAACAAAATGTTCCTTTTGGCTCGATAACTTATTCCAGAAGATGAACCCCGATTGCAGACGATATGCTCACAAGAGTCCAACGATGTTGTGTGTTGTGTGTTTTTTTATGAATTGATGCATCATTTTTAGCATTTTTTAAATGAACGTGGATAAGGAAAAACGTGTAAATTAACAATTAGACAAAAGGTTTTATATCTTCTAAGCAAATGGCTATAGCAATTGTCAAACGATTGTAAGAAAACGCGATTTCAATGAATGAATTTTCAGTGTACAATTCGATTTAACATTTACGGCATATATATATATTTATCTTCCGATTTAAAAAACATTTTATTAATTTTGGATTTTTGTTTTTTTTTCACAGGTAAGAAAAGTTTTCATACGATTTTGGTAAGTCAGTTCTAAACTGAGAATCGCTGCCAGGAACTTCACGAACTCCAAAGTATTTATTCGAAAAATAGTTCTCTCGAATTTCAGTAGAAAATGGAGACTTCGAGATTCGTTTATCTATCTCCTTGTGCCCCAGGAAAACCTCTTGTTTTTGTCAGTTCAAGTGTCATTTTGAGCTGTTTTTCTGAGACTCAGTGGAACATTGTCCCGAGCAATAATTGCAATCTAAGTGTGTAGGATCAATATGAGTACCAGTTTCAGGCCTGAAATAATAGTTCAGAATCGTGTTTTTTCTACTTTTTTTCTGGGATTTTCATCCTCCGCGGATGATTTATCCTTTAAAAGGATCGTGAACCAGAATTTGGTATCGATATATCTTCGACAAAGTTACTATGACTATTTTTGCGCTATCTATTGATGGATTTTGATTAGTTATCTTTTTATTCACAAATTGGCGCCAATATATAACTTTGAATAGAAGCAAGAAACAGGCATGGTTTTTTCTACAAAGTTTTTAATTATATCTTTCTCATCAACTTTGTAGTTTTCTCGTAAAAGTAATAATTTAAAAAAAAACATGAAAAATGGTCTATTTTGATTTATTTATTTTTGTATTTAGCCTTACAAAAACTCAAAGTTCCACGGTACGCAGTTGAAATAGACATACATAAATGAGATATTATAGTGTAAAACTTATCCGTGTTGAAAATTTTTTCTGTCCTAATTGCAAAAAATGTGTAATAGTTATACATTCATCAAATTGCTATAATTTGCTTAGTCACAGTTTAGCATAGCTCATTTTTCGAAGAGTGACGGTTGTGATTATAATCTAAATATCTACATGTAAAAAATGTCTTGGGTTCTCTTGGGTTCCTTGCCAAATGAGTTAATAAAGTTGGTTAATTTTCAATACAAATTCACACATTTAAAGACCCTTTTTTAAAAGAACATGCGCATTTCTTGTTAAAAAGTCGAATTTTCATCAGGAAACCTGAATCTGGAAGAATCTGGATCAATGATTATGATTCAGGATCAAAATCCTTCATCAGAATCGGGGATCAAAATATATATATCTGAATACACGATCCTGATCCAGGATCCTTGATTTAGGATTATCCAAAGCAACAAAAGTCCCATAAAACAGATACAAAAACGCTTACTCAGCCACATAATTGATATGAAGTATGTTCTATGCAGCTCAAAATTTAAGTTCTTATTAATCTTTCGAGTTCCAAAACAAGTCTTAATGATCTTCTATTCAGCTTCCAGCAGCCTTTTAATTCAGCTTCCAAAAAATCGTAAAATGAGCAAAAAATCTCCCTCTATCTCAACTGCACCCTTAGCATCAGTTCATATCACCTTCTCTTGATTATTTACTAAGTTCTGTACATGGTGCCGCCATGATGCCACGCCCCGAATTCCAAACTCGACAAATTGCTCAATTGCTTCTTTCCTACATTTCCTAAATATATCGCATCAGAACGGAAACTCAATTACCAAATTACTTATTGAAAAAAAACTTGCACGGCTTGGGGATCGAACCCCGACCTTCGTGGTGAGAATCAAACATGCTTCCACCAGACCACGCCTAGATGTTGTTCTAACTGAAACTAAAACTCAATGTGATGATTTGATATTGAAAGCACCTCAATGCATTTTTTTTGACTTACCAAATCCTGTTTTGAGCACTTTTGTGCCCTTTATGTGACTTTAGTCCCGTACAACGTGCTTATAGATCACTTTTGCAATTTTCAAGTTTATTAATGAGTACATATAGTTCACTTATAGGAATTGGGCAAACAAAGTTACATACAGCGTACATATTAATCACTTTTGCAACTTTCAAGTTCATTAATGAGTACATAAAGTTCACTAAAGGGAATTGGGCAGATGTTTCTCTTTGTCAGCCAATATGTAACTTTCAATGCCTTTTCTCAAGTAAATATGTGACTTTTGGTTGCTTGGGATGATCCTGTAGACTGAATTCATTTAGGGTCATTTTTGAATTTCTCAAACTCTAGGGTCTAAAAAGCTTTGTTTTGATTTAAAACTCATTCATGATTTTGGCAGAACTTTTGAGTAACGTTCACATGAGTAAATTTGAACTTTTAGGTGTGTATGGGAAAATGATATATTTTGTACTGGAAAATCAACATCATTTTGTTTCTTCTTTCGAACCAAACATGCTTATGGTTTTTGTGTCAATTTATAAATTCGTTAAAGTACATTTTCCGCTGAACAACTTTGTCGAATACTGTAATTTCGTATCTTATTAGGCATTAAAGTTATTAACTAGCTTACACGGGTGAGTCTGAAAAGAAATCATGAAATACCTCGCTAGGCACCCAGCAGTGATAAAGCATGGATCACTACAAATCTGGACGCATTAAAAAGGGTCTATCTCGGAGCTATGTAAACGAAATAAAAATGTTTTGTGCTCGAATTGTAGGGTTTTTACTGCACTTTTAAGGAAAAATAATGAAAAACAATATTCCGATGTTGTTTTGATGCAATTTCGTACTTTTCGTCGAGAAGCATTCATCTAAGTTTGGACACCCTATTCACTGACCTCAGCGGCCATTCACGGCCCTCAGCGGCCATTTTGTTCCACAATCTCTTCATCTCTGTTGCATCCCGAGTCGTCCTACCATTCTTCTTCATCTTCTGATTAACAATTGCTCAAAATTTTCGATAGGGCGGAATTGAGGGCAGTTGGGTGGGTTGACGTCCTTTTCGACAAAATCCTTCAGTTGGCCCGATACCACTGTAGTACCTTTTCGCTGTAGTGGCAGCTATCCAAATCTAGCGAAAACTTTACTGGTTCTATGTGAAATCTAATAAAAGGAAAAAACATTTTTCAGGCACTCCTCCTTGTACATTTCGGAGTCCATGGTCTTGTTTTTCACAAAATACGGGGTTTTTCGGCCGCAGCTCCAAATATCTTGCCAGATCAAACACTTTTCTGCAAAGTTATTGGCAAAAACGAATTTGAACTTGATGGGGACATCACTCCGACCAGTGGTTTTGTAAAAGTTTTGATCAGGAAGCCTCCTCAAATCAGATTTCGCGATTTTTGAACCAGACCTCATCGGGTTTTTGAACGTGGGTGTCCAAAATTAATTTTCTTTTCGTAGCTTCTATCACGTGTAACTTTTTTGGAACAAAACGAGTCGTAATGAAATTTTCAGCACTGATAGAGGAAACATTTCCGAACAAAGTACTGTCGAAAAATTCCAGATCCGACAACTAGGAGCGCTATGGTATAATGAACAGTGCGTCCAGATTTCTGATGATCCATGCTTTATCAATTGAATTTTAAGTTTTGTGAAAAAGTAACAGATATTAAGGAATAAAATTAAAGAATAAGTTTAGGGTTCAAATCAGGTTTGTTTTCAGCTCATGTACACTCAATATTTTTATATTTTAGTTCAAATCTTTGGTTATGTTATGTTAAACAACAAACCAATTTCCAGCTTATTTTTCCTAGACCTGAAGATTAAGTACAAGTCATTTTATCAACAAAAAATTGTCGTTAAAAATTTCTTTCATAATAAAAACCTTGTACAAAAGGTTTTCACTTGTTATGTGTTTTTTCTCGGGCAATTTCGAATTTAAATACCGAATCTAAATTCTGCATTTTGAAACTGTATAAAAATTTTGAATTTTTAGTTTAAAGTCGATTTTTGAATCTAATAATTATGAACTAAAAAGGGCATTTTATAACAGAATCCTTAACAAGAAATCTCTTGTTGATTTTTGAATCTTTGATTTTTGATAGGGACTATTTCTTCAATAATTTATTCTGAATCCAACTAGTCAATCTGAATGAAAATTCTAATATTTCAATTCTGAATCACCATTATGAAACTTTTTGGAGTTTCAATTCTGCGTGAGAATTAAGAGTAAGAATTTCAAATCCAAATATTAAAATTGGTTTGTAATTTTAAATATTTCCTAATTATATTCCGGAATTATAAATTTCGAGCATGGAAAAAAATCTAATGCAAAATCAAGATTTGAATCAGGGTTTTGTCCAATGATGAACCGAACTGAAAATCAAGAATAGTAGTATAAACTGGATACCACAATTCGATCACAGACAACAAATTTTGATTTTTATTTTAAAAAAAGGGAACCAAAACAATGGAAATGATTCAATCAACCAGGCAATCGATTTAAAAGTTTACAACCAAAAATCTGAGCAATATATAGCCAATTATGGGAATTCTCCAAAATCAAGAAGAAAAAAAACTCGTGAAATTGTTTTTTTTTATCGGAACACATCAGTTAGTTTATTTTGATAAAATTTTCTTAAAAAATTGTTTTGGACGCAAAATGCATAGTTGATCTCACGCAATTTAAATTTTTATTTGATTTTGCAAATAAAGTGAAAAAAAATCGGGCAAAATCCGCGCAATCTGGCAACCTTTGTGAGTCTAATCTTATTGAAATTCGATATTAGATTATACTGAAATTTCATTCAAGAATTTCTTTTGCAAATAAGGCCGGAACAAATATCAAATCCTTCTTTTGTCCCTTGGAGTTGGAACACCATGAGGGAGGGGACAATAAAAAATACTGTGAAAAACAAATAAATTGGAATAAATTTCACGAAAGCTTGTATGCAACAAAGTTACATTTACATTAAATACTTCAAACTTTATTTATTTCCCCCTTCGGGTTTCTGGAAATTTCGAAGGGGAGGGGGTGACAAAAGAAGAAATTGATATTTGTTCCAGCCTAACTATTGATAACGGTTTTCGGGTACAGTCTTTGAATATCTATAAACAAGTGAGAATTTTATTGAAAACCTCTAGTTGAATTATGGACCTGAGATAAAATTTCGAGATTTTGGCCTTAGCTCTAAGATTGTTACTTTTGATTCACTTTAGTCGTTTATTAAAATTTGATTGAGAATTTAAAATTTTGAGTTTAGAGATGAACATTTTGCTTTCCATATTTGAACCCTCATGGGGGAGTCCTATTTACGGTCTTATCAAGAGTAAATATCGAACATCGGTATCGGTTTAGTTTTTCAATCAATATGTTAAAATGACTATAATCGAATAATAAAATATCAATCGATCATATTTGGATCGAAACAATAGACAAAAAATCAGTAAAATATCATTTGTTTTCAAAACTTTATTAAAAGCCATAAAATATAGTTTTTGAATCAATGTTCTTTGTACAAAGATTTAATTCGCCCAAACTACCTCTTAGAAACTATTGCAAACGCAAGTGGGAAGCGATCGGGCATAAACGGTTACAAAATTAACATATAATGATGACGGTATTTTTGCTTTCAATAAGAGCGCGGTAAACGAACGCCCACGCCATGGCAGAAAGACTCGTGCCAACTTCAAGCGAGTTGTGACGCTTCTATCCATGTGTGAAGCATTCAATGACCTTGGAGTCAACTGATGATGGCGAACCCATCATCCATGAAGAGGCAACGACGCGACGGGGTTCCTAGAACGACACGTTCAAGTGCTCCCTCCCTACTCCCACTTCATTGTTGAATCAAGTTCTTCACGGATTGAAACCTATTTGTACGAGCCCTGCATTTCAAGTGTGATAATGATGTTCTAGTTTACATTTGCAATCAAGTTCAAGTTTATTTCTGTTAATCGCTCGTTAGCTTTTACCTTGTACTTTCAAGATGACATCCAGTTAAGAATTCCTTCACACACAATTATTGTTTGTGGCCATTTGAGCTTGTTCATATTAAACAACTTTGATTTCAACAAATTAAAAGTGATGTGAACTCAATTCTATTGTATCTGTCTTTTTCTGTGACCTACATACAAATGGATAAGATTGCTGTACAGTTTAAAAGTTGTAAATAATTGGAAGGCAAAACTCTAAACAGCTGGACTTCTACATCTAAGCAGCTAACGAATACAAATTTGAGTGCATCAGTCAAAGACGTGATCCTGGCTGGACTCTCTTTTATTTTATTTTATTTTTTTCGTTACAAAAACCTATCCTAAACCTAAACTATCGTTTTCAGCCAGGCATTCGTTTGGGATGTGATGAGATTAGATAATTTTTCTACCAGTGTGTACTAAATCAGAGACATTTGAATGAAATGCACGACATCTGCATATATCTCAATACTTGGAATGCACCTGTCATCGTCATCAGTACCTGGTGGTGGTGCAGATCGTGAGAAATGCAACGAACCTTCAAACACCACTAAGTAATGCATCCAAGCAGAAGTGGAGCAAAATAGCAACACACATGATTGGGATGACAATTTAGTAAGATTAATTGCTATTACGCAATTTTGTATACTCCTACCGAATAAAAAATCGTAGCATAACTTGAAGACATTTTCAGCTGATCAAATTATTAAAGCTGTTAACTTTTAGTTGAACTTTTACAATTGTTTAAATGTTAAACATTCAAACTCAAGATGTATAAATTGTAAACCTTGAATTGAAAATTCCATTTTTTCATTTCTGAGTTTCCATTTCCGTTTATTTTTCAAAATAGCCAACGATTCAAGTGAGTAATTTCCAATCACGCTTATTTGATGGACACCATAATCGGCCATTGAAAGAAAACAAACAACTCATAACGTTTCAATCAAAACCAGAACCATTTAGATGCATCAATTTGACATATAACGAGTGCTGATCGAAGCTCTCTTATGAGTTGGTTGGCATCACATTATGTTTGTTGGTTTTCCGGCCCGGCTTTGCTTCTGTCTTGAAGAGTTTGCAGATGTTTGTTGAGGTTTCCGATGTAGTTTGTGTGCGTGGGTGGCATGAGGCAAAAGTTATTGCCGTTTGTTTTCTGTCTACTCTGCGCTTTGTACATACTTAGACTGAAACATAACTCATGAACCGGAAATAAATGAGGAAGCGTTTGCATTTGAAAAGTAGAAATCAATCAACATATTTAAGTTATGACATCAAACTTACCGCAATTAGGGTGATTTGCCAACCGTTGTCACCTGACCCATTGTTGCACAGAATGACTTAATTTGTCCATATTTCAGCTTTCCAAACAATAACACTGAGTCATGTTAATTGAAATGTTTACGGATGAAATGAGGACTGTTGCGATTTTTTTTCTGCTGTAAAATATGTATCCAACGACTGTTTTAATTTTTTTTTTTTTTCGCGGTTTTTGTGCTAATTTTGAAACAAATCCTTAAGATTACTGCTACGGCAAACTTTTTTTGGACAATTTTAACACCATTATTTTGAAAAAAATATTGCGATCCATACATAACCAGAGAAAATATCGGAACGTGTAGCAATTGGTCCGCTCAATCTCCTCCTGACCCGTTGTTGTACATAAGTCCGCGGCCAGATTTCAATGGAAATCAAATTTAAAAATGTTTATACCTTCAATAACTTCGTTTGGTTGTTTTACTGCCAAAATTAGAAATTAAATTTTTTGGAAGCGATTCATTGAGTCTTGAATTGCGCAACGTGTTTTGATTTTGTAAGAAGTTTGTACGGGAAATCAAAATTTTCAATTATAAATCACCAGAGATGTACTGGAAGTTCAAAAATTTAACTTTGGATTTTTTTAAATATTTCCTGGTTCTTGCAATACATACATTTCATATGAACAAAAACCTAATTTGTACCCAAGAAATGATAATCGATGTCATACATAAAAATTTTAGTGTTTTTGACCAGGCATGTTAAAATCGCGAGTCTACAAACTTACACTTTGCAATATTTGCAGATCGATTTTATATCGTTAAACTCAAACTGCAATGATGCTATCGGTAGATTCAACTCGGATAAACTCAGTCGAGCTTACTGCAACCAACGGAAACATCAGCAACACGAACGTACAGTTCTGCGAATTCAAAATTCAAACTTGCATTCCTTCGGCAGCCGAACACATCAATCGGACAACGCATCGGAGCGTGGCTAAAGCGGGCCACAGATTACACAAATGGCTTGTGCTTCGATGATTCCACGACGATTGTTTGATTCTATGCTTGCTCACACACGATACAAACAATACGCGAACACAAACGATTTCTGGCGAAAACAGCAACAACAAAAAACCCCTCCACCCCAGCTGGTCTGAGCAAATGGTCTGAATTTTGTACAAACAGCACCATACACCATGCCGCAGAGGATTTTTTGTACAAAATATTTCGATCCCGTCCGATTTTCCTCAAACCGTTTGCGCGCTTATGATTGGAACGAAGATAAAAATCAATCTGCACATAACGCGTTAAACTCGGAAGAAATCAGTAGAAAGATTTTTTCCGAGGCAAGTTTACACATGTCTGTTTTTGACTAATAATTTGAAGCTAGTTAACCGTAGGATGAAAATAAAAAATCGCTTTACACTGCTTTGCATAGCCAATGAGTTTGATGATTATATAACCTTCGCAAAAACATGTCATGAAATTGTAATCCGAGTGTAGTCCTTTTTCGCAGATCGTGTCCCACTTTTTTTTTTTTTTAAATATATCTTTATTAGTACTAATTCATCATTACATTTATATTACATTAATACATTAAATTAGGTGTTCAGTTCAATAATGAACTTTCAGAGCCCTATAGTTTAATAATCACTAAAATTTATTTATTCGACTTAAATTTGCTGAGCACAATCAAGCACTTTTATAAAGGAGAACATCCTGTAGTGAAAAAAAAATATTTTAAACTAAAAACTAAAGCTATACTAAAATTAAACTAATTGTAGAGAGAGCGAATCTCTGCGATGGAAGACTGCATCGATTTGCCTCTGAAGTTGGAGATGATTTTGTTGGCCATCTCTTCGATAGATTCAATGCCTGCAATCCGATGAAGATCTTCGGTGCTGTGCCAAGGTGGAAGCCGCAAAATCATTTTCAGAACCTTGTTCTGAATCCTCTGGATGGCTTTCTTCCTCGTCGCGCAGCAGCTAGACCAAATCGGAACTGCATACATTATCGCTGGTCGGAAGACTTGCTTGTAAATAAGCATCTTATTCTTCAGGCAAAGTCGGGATTTCCTGTTGATGAGAGAATAAAGAGATTTAGTGTATTTATTACATTTAGATTGAATATCTTCAATGTGATTCTTAAAAAAAAGATTCCGATCAAGTGTGAGTCCCAAGTACTTCACGTGATCAGACCATTCTAAAGAAACCCCATTAAAAGTTATGGAATGATTTTCATTAGGTTTTAAAAAATTTGCTCTTGGCTTATGGGGAAATAAAATAAGTTGAGTTTTGGAAGCGTTAGGAGAAATTTTCCACATTTTCAAGTAATTCAAAAAGGAATTTAAATTTTTTTGCAATCTACTGCGTACCACCCGTAAATTTCGACCTTTGGCTGAAAGCAAAGTATCGTCAGCAAATAATCTTCTACCTTTTCCTTCTGGGACATCAGGAAGATCAGAAGTAAAAATATTGTATAAAATAGGCCCAAGTATACTACCCTGAGGGACACCAACTCTAATGGGTATCCTTTCAGAGCATGAATTTTGATAGCTTACTTGCAAAGTTCGGCTAGTCAAATAATTTTGAATAATTTTGGTGAGATATACAGGAAAATCAAATCGAGCTAATTTAGCTACTAAACCTTTGTGCCAAACACTGTCAAAAGCTTTTTCAATATCAAGAAGAGCAACACCAGTTAAATAACCCTCAGATTTGCTAGCGTTAATCATATTAGTTACACTCAAAAGTTGATGTGTAGTAGAATGTCCATGACGAAAACCAAATTGTTCATCAGGGAAAATAGAATTCTGATTAATGTGAATCATCATTCTATTCAAAATAACTCTCTCAAATAGTTTACTTAAAGAAGGAAGCAAACTAATTGGTCGATAACTTGAAGGCTCTGAAGCACTTTTTCCAGGTTTCAAAATTGGAGTTACTTTGGCATTTTTCCATTTATTGGGAAAATAAGCCAAGTGAAAACATTTATTGAAGATTTTAACTAAAAAATTTAAAGTGCTTTCAGGCAACTTTTTAATAAGAATATAGAAAATCCCATCTTCCCCCGGGGCTTTCATATTTTTAAATTTTTTGAAAATCAATTTAAGTTCATCAATATTTGTCTCACAAGAACTTTCAAACACAATTTGCTTAGAAAGAATATCATCAAATTCTAGGGAAATTTGAGCATCAATTGGACTTACAACGTTTAAATTAAAATCATGAGCAGACTCAAATTGTTGGGCTAATTTTTGAGCTTTTTCTGAATTAGTTAAAAGAAGTTTATCCCCATCTTTCAAAGTAGGAATTGGCTTCTGGGGCTTTTTTAGAATTTTAGTTAATTTCCAAAATGGCTTTGAGTAGGGTTTTATGTCCTCTACTGCTTTAGCAAAATTTTCATTACGAATGAAATTTAAACGACGTTCGATCTCTTTTTGAAAATCGCAATAAATTAATTTCAAATAAGGATCCCTATTTCGTTGAAATTGGCGTCGACGAATGTTTTTCAGTCGTATCAAAAACTGAAGATCATCATCAATTAAAGGTTGATTAAATTTATGTTTAACTTTGGGTATTGTAGCGGCTCTAGCATTGACTATTGAAGTTGTCAAATTTTCTACAGCCAAATCAATATCTTCTATTGAATTCAATGGAACGTTTACATCTAAATTACGTTCAATAAAATTCATATATCGCTCCCAGTTAGCCTTTTGAAAATTAAAAGTTGATTTTAAAGGGTTTTAATGGGACTTTGGGATAAAGAAAATGTTACTGGAAGGTGGTCTGAATCGAGGTCCGCATGAGTAACTAATTGACTACAATGCACACTGGTATAGAACATCAATCTAGCGGAACTAAATTAATAGCGCCCATGGATGAAAAGATAGACTTTTGATGTCTTCGACAGTATTGCATAATTTTATAAGGCGCATACTTTGAAACAAAATATAGAGTCGAGGGGTCCACCAATAGCAAGATAAAAATGCTAACTTTTTTGTTAAGCATTTTAGAGCTTTGGTTTCTTCTACAAAGTTGTTTATCTTAACAAAATACATAACTTTGCTGAACAAGTCAAAGTTCTACAATTTCATTCTAAGGAGTTACAATGAAATTAAAAATAAAACCTTGAAAAAACAGTTTTTTAAATCTGGATCGTTGTAGGTAAGGCAAAACCATTTTCAGTCTTCGAAACAAAGTTGAAAAAAGTTAAGATCTACAATCTTTTAGCACATTACGATGTGTTTTGAAATTGCTGAAGCGCTGTAGAAAGCATTTAGTGAAATATATTAACGATTTTCAAAGAGAAGTTTATCAAATTGCGCAAATTTTCGCATCATCAGCCAATGTGGATTTTATTTTTGGTATTAAGAGGAATCATTACCATATAAAACTAGCGTGGAACTCGGTGGAACTCGGAGCAGTTTTAAGATTCAAAATCTAGTATTTTGTTCACAAATATCACTTTTTTAGACACTTGTTTTTACAACATTTGCTGCGGCCAGGAGTAAATGGTGTATATCAACGTGTTGACGGCTCTGGTTGCCAAATGGACATAGATGCTTTACTCAAATTGAGTTTGTAATCCAACGAAAACTTATTATCTCAAAAGTGTTTTTTTCGTTAAATAGAGCAAAAATTGGCCTGCCACCAGCTACTGAAAGCTGAAAGGTACTTTACTTTTGGAGTTAAATCACTTTCACGTGTTACAGATATCATTTATATAATGATGTACTAGACCAGATTCTATTGATAAATTCGAAACGGAAAACCGGTTAAATCATCCAATTATTTCTTATTCTCAAATTCTGCAAGTTCATTGCATCAAATAAACTAAGAAACTAATAAAGTGTCTAAAAAAAGTGATATTTGTGAAAAATGTACTAGATTTTGAATCTTAAAATTGCTTCGAGTTCCACCGAGTTTCACGCTAGTTTTATATGATAATGATTCCTCTTAACACCAAAAATAAAATCCACATTAGCTGATGGTGCGAAAATTTGCGCAATTTGATAAACTTCTCTTTGAAAATCGTTAATATATTTCACTAAATGCTTTCTACAGCGCTTCAGCAACTTCAAAACACATCGTAATGTGCTAAAAGATTGTAGATCTTAACTTTTTTCAACTTTGTTTCGAAGACTGAAAATGGTTTTGCCTTACCTACAACGATCCAGATTTAAAAAAACTGTTTTTTCAAGGTTTTATTTTTAATTTCATTGTAACTCCTTAGAATGAAATTGTAGAACTTTGACTTGTTCAGCAAAGTTATGTATTTTGTTAAGATAAACAACTTTGTAGAAAAAACCAAAGCTCTAAAATGCTTAACAAAAAAGTTAGCATTTTTATCTTGCTATTGGTGGACCCCTCGACTCTATATTTTGTTTCAAAGTATGCGCCTTATAAAATTATGCAATACTGTCGAAGACATCAAAAGTCTATCTTTTCATCCATGGGCGCTATTAATTTAGTTCCGCTAGATTGATGTTCTATACCAGTGTGCAATGCTCGCCTAAATCCGTTAGAACCAAATCAATTGTGGAGGGATTTCTTATTGAAGAAAAACAAGTATGCCCATTAGGATATTCAACAGTATAATAACCTGCAGAGCAGTCATTAAACAAAATATTCCCATTTGAATTTGATGAAATATTATTCCAAGATCGGTGTTTTGCATTAAAGTCACCAATAATAAAAAAATAGATTTATTTCTGGTGAGTTTTTGTAAATCTCCCTTCAAAAAATTTTTCTGTTCACCGCTACATTGAAAAGGCAAATATGCGGCAACAATTATAATTTTCCCCATAGAAGTTTCTAATTCAATTCCAATTGTTTCTAAGACTTTTGTATTGAAAGAAGGAAGAAGTCTAAATTTGAGACGACTATTGATGACAATAGCTACACCCCCACCTTGTCGATCAAGTCGATCATTTCGTAAAATTTTAAAGAAAGCATTGCTTTTCAGGTTATTGTCTGGCTTTAAAAAAGTTTCAGTGATGGCAGCAATATGTATGTTTTGAGTTTTCAAAAATAAAAAGAATTCATCTTGGTTAGCCAGCAAAGATCTAGCGTTCCAATTCACAATATTTAAACATATTTTTGGATCCATGAGGGAATCGTAAAGTCGTAATAATTTTGTTAGCATAATTAAAAGAAGTTTGGAAAGCTTCAAAAATTGAATTTGCTTTCAACATAAGTTGCATCATTTCCATTAAATTTTGATGCAAAAATTTTAATTTTTCCTCAGTAATCTCACCCAAATCAACAAAATTGTTAGAATCAGAAGAGGAAGGAGAAGAAAAAGTATTTGAATTTCGGGGATTTTCCCAAGCCTTCGCATGAACGTTGAGACTTGGTTTTTTCCCATTTTTATTAGTTAAACCTGAAGAGGGCAACCCATTTTCAACCACCTCTGAGAACGATAAACAACGAGTCTGGGGCGCAGAATCAGCCCAGGTAACATTAAAATCACTTCGGGTATTACCCAGCCGTGATTCCAAAGTAGGCCGAGGCTGACTGCGAACAGGCAGGTTGTTTGCCGGTCTGACGTGTGTAGACGAAAAAGAGGAAGGAGGAGAAGAAACTTTTCTGGAAACTTTGGGGTTTTTCCTAGAAGCAACAATTTTTGCCCTGACGGGACAATCTAGAGAATTCGAGGAATGATTACCTGCGCAATTCGCACACTTAAAAAATTCTGTTTTTGGCTTATCACCACCAAAAAGGCATTTAGATTTTTCATGATCGAATGAGCCGCAAAACATGCATCTGGCATTCATTCTACAATTTTTAGTGCCATGACAAAAAGCTTGACAACGACGACATTGCGTAATATTTTGTAAAAAATTGGTATGGGATTTACGAAAAGGTTCAAATTTTACTCGACAATGAAACATAAGACGAGCCTTTTCCAAAATTTTCAAGTTATTAACCTGATCCTTTTTAAAATGGATCAAATAAAGTTCAGGAGCAAAACCAACACTACTGGTATTATTAGTGTTGGTTCTTTTCCTCATTTGAATTACTTGAATTGGAGAAAAACCTAACAAAGAATTTAATTCAGTTGTGATCTCATCCGGTGTCTGATCGCCGGTGAGACCACGAAGTACAACTTTAAAAGGACGATCACCTCTAGTGTCGTACGTAAAAAATTGGTGTTTTTTATTATTCAAATAATTTAAAATTTTTTGAAAATCATTAAAAGATTCCGCCAATATACGAGCAGTTCCCCTTCGACCGATCTGAAAAGAAATTTTCACATCCTTGACGGAAGTGACGATTTCTTTTCGAAAGGCATTGAAGTCAGGAATCGTGACCGTTATTGGTGGAATCTTTTCGTTTTTAAGAGTATAAGAAGAAGAAGAAGGTTTCTTAGTACTCTTATCAGAATTAAATATGAATAATTCCTCATCACCGATGTTATGAAGGACATCGAATGAATTGGAAATTTCAACTTTTTTGGCAGATGGCCCTGGATTAGGTTCAGCAATCCGTTTTCTTCCGGCCCTTGAGCCGGCCGAAGACTTCCCCATGCTGGAAAGAAAAGAGAAAATATGAATAAAAGAAAATGAAAATAATTTTAGCACTGAAAAGTGCTGATTGAAATACAGGTAAGGAAAAAATAAATAATGTAAAATGTTCCTGCAGGTACACAGCAACTATACGATGCTCCGGCGTACGTGTTGACGGCTCAACGGTACAGATGGAAGTGATCGTGTCCCACTCATTACCCGAGTTTACACGAGCTGTAAGCAGGGATTGCAATGTGCCTGATTTTTCAGGATTTGCCTGATGTTTCGAGGCTCATCCTAACAACCTGATAAGCCATTAAATGTCCCTGATTTTTAAAAATCTGCTTGATTTTGCCTGTTTTTGCGAATGTGATAAAACATGGATAAGGTACCACTGCTGAAGTGGAAAAGTGAAAATGATTTAATTGAATGATTAATGGCATTTCGGTGAACTATACATTCTAATAGGAAGAATATCAAATGAAAGTTATGAAAATTATAGACGGATAGATTAGATTAGGAAGCATGAAAGGTGTTGAAAATGAGCCAAGAGCGTGATTTGAGAAAACTTCTTGCCGCACAAGACCATTTGTCTCACACCGTATTATTGTCTAGAAGAAGCAAAGTCGATGGATGGATCGAAGCACGCGTTTTTCGTACACCGATCATACCCCGAAAAACACGGGCAAAACATATCTCGTCCTTTTATTTTTTCACCTGTGAATAGGCACTTTAGACCAATTAAGTATTAAATACCTTCAAGTTCAATCTATAGAATTTCAATGACATAAAATTTTATGTTGGTAGGACATATAAAGAAAAAAGCTCAATACTGGGCTTATAAGGTCAAATAACACTCCAGGGGATTTTTTTTATTATCTGACAATTTGCGCCGGGGGTCTCCAGATTTTCCCCAAAATTGAAAATTTGGTTCATTTTTGCGACTTAAAAACACATGTATTTTTTCAGATTTCTAACATTTTTATTTTTTGAGTTAGCTTCGGTTAGATTTTTTTGAAAATAAAAAATAACCATTTTTCAAAACTACATAACTCTGTTGTTTTTCAACGGAAATTATAAAATAGCACATCAAAATGCATTGAAATTTTATCAGCTTTCCAAATAGAATAGTTGAAAAAAATTGAATAATGACCTTCAACATGAAAAGTTGTAAATAAACTTTAAATGGCGTCTAAAAGTACCGTCTGCACCACAGAATATTTTGCAAAAAATACCATTGTATAGCTTGATTCATGATGCAACTTTCATCTGAAGACACCAAAGTGGGCCATTAACACCTTGAAGAGTTATGAAAGAAATAATGACAATAAATCTCTATTTTTGCATCGAAAACAAACAATGGTCGAACAACTGCACTCACATATGGAGATAGCAAGCACTTCTAACAACATGGAAACGAAAGAACATACCAAAGCAGGTAAAAAACACTACTTTTTCGTGCTTTGTAGAGTGCTTGCAGCAAAACTGACTTTAAATTTTAACCAAAATTCTGAGTATCGTATTGTTTAAGTGATATAACTAATAATGGGAATGTTGCTTTTACAACCTGGTCATATACTATATAACTTATTAATTTTTCGATCAAAGATCATTGTGAAGCATAATCAATGCCAATAGTAGAAGGTTCAGTCCCTGTGTTTGGGATCACAAAAATGTGATTAAAAAATGAAATATAGACGTGCTTTACATAGTTTTTATATCGGGAGCTAAGCACTGCAAGCAGGACACCAAAATCCTTTCCCATTGATCAAAAAAGTAGAAGAAAGTGGCACAAATTTTGTAGAAATAATCAAAGAGCTCAGTATGGCAAGTCCAGGCTGTAAAATGATGAAAATATGATACTTTTACCGTATTCGTTTTCTACATTCGCCCAGTTTTGAGGTTTACCATGCTAGAACGAACATAATTCGTCGTCAGTGTTTTGCTACCTCGATCGCTCACACACGAATCTTCAGTGTTCCACCGTCCATTTTAAATCAAATCTGGGGAATTACGGATGCAAAACTTAGCGCATAAACTTCTAAAAATGACAGTAAAATGTGCATAACTTGTTGTGACCTGGTGCAAAACTGGGTATAAACGAATACGTTATCAGATTTTTGGATATGACATGAAGTCAGTTAAGCTGCAAAAATCTACCGCCCCTTCTTTCATAACAGTCCTATATGCAAAAATAAGCAAGCAAGACAATCAGCTTTTTCTGTTTTGGAATATATTTTTAAATTATGACCACCACTTTCAGCATAAACGAAAATCGTTTCTAGGTTGTCATAATAAATCGTTAAGCCTGAAATTTTCGAAATTGGGTTATTGGTAAGGTCGAGAGCACCATTTTTATTCATTATGGGACTGTTAATCGACCATATTTGAAACCTTTTTCAAATCTACTAGCATAACAGTCCCATACAAAATATATTTTTCTCACCAAGCTACTTTCTAAGACTTAAATTTGATCATTTTTTAACTTCTAAATGCAATTGTCAGAAAAAGAAACACACTTTTGCAAAAAATATCATGAATTCCACATTGTAAGTTGAATCTTTTCACGATTTTTGATTGTGTGCATCATTCGTCATCAAGTGAGTTGAAAAAATGTTTAAATGATTCAAAGCAATAAACCAAAGACTATTTCGCCGAAAGAAACATTGAAAAATAACCAAATTCGTTGTATTTCACATATGGGACTGTTATTCAGGTATATTTCATATAGGACAGCCAGGAATTGATATTTTTTTGCGAAATTTCTAGAACAAAACCTCTTTTTTAAGTCTTTTATGTTGAAGCCTTATGTTGACCTTAAATGACGAAAATTCATATGGGACTGTTATGCGAGTAGGGGCAGTCTGAAAAGGACGAAAAAATAGTGTTTTTTACCAGCTTTGATAAGTTCTTTTGTTTCCATGTTGTTAGAAGTGCTTGCTATCTCCATATGTGAGACCAGTTGTTCGACCATTGTTTGTTTTCGATGCAAAAAAAGAAATTTATTGACATTATTTCTTTCATAACTCTTCAAGATGTTAATGGCCCACTTTGGTGTCTTCAGATGAAAGTTGCATCATAAATCGAGCTATACAATGGTATTTTTTGCAAAATATTCGGTGGTGCAGACGGTACTTTTAGACGCCATTTAAAGTTTATTTACAACTTTTCATGTCGAAGGACATTATTTAATTTTTTTCAACTATTCTATTTGTAAAGCTGATAAAATTTCAATGCATTTTGATGTGCTATTTTATAATTTCCGTTGAGAAACAACAGAGTTATGTAGCTTTGAAAAATGGTTATTTTTTATTTACAAAAAAATCTAACCGAAGCTAACTCAAAAAATAAAAATGTTAGAAATCTGAAAAAATACATCTGTTTTTAAGTCGCAAAAATGAACCAAATTTTCAATTTTGGGGAAAATCTGAAGACCCCCGGCGCAAACCCGTCAGATAATAAAAAAAAATCCCCTCCACTCAGATAGCTCCGGTTAAATTCAGGGGCAGAATTGAGTTTCTGAGAATATTTCCCGTGTGTGATAAATGATATTCCAGACTCTCAAACCGGCGGCTTTGTGTTTTTAAGATTTCGGATCAAAATTTCCCCATTGTACATTGGTTGGTTTTTATGGAAGACCCCCTCAAAATGGTCTTCTAATTGGATTGCATTTGAACTAGAAGATCTTATAAGATCATAAGATGAGCCTTAAGAATGTTTTTAAAATGTGCAGCCATTGGAGAAAATCGGACAACATAAAGCACGACATAAAATTTGTCTGAGCAACTATTGGGCACAGACAAGCTGTTTTTAATGATTTTTTTTAAATTTTAATCCCTTTACTTGTCAATGTAAAGCTTGCTTCATTTAGAATTTGAACACAAACATTTGCCTGTATTTCAGTTATTTATTATTGAATTTCAGATCTTTTTTGATACCAATGTAGCATTTTCTTCATTCATTCATGCAAAAATGCGGATAAAATTATTTGTCACGGTTTCGAAGGAATTCTCGATTTTTTTCCTGAAACACCTGCACACCTCCTTTGTCCATCGTTTTAGCTATTTTATTCCACTAGGTCTTCATCTGATTGATGTCTTCGACAACCTTCCCCTTTACCTTAAATCTCCTCTTCATGATTGCTCAGTATTTCTCAATAAATCGCAACTGGGAGCAGTTGGGTGGGTTAAGGTTTTTAGAAACAAACTGTACACCTTTCTCTACATATCATTCTTGAACAACTTTGCTTTAATGACAGCTTGCCAAATCTGGCCAAAACATCACGGGTGGGATCGAATGAACGACGAAATTCATATTTGGAGACACTCTTTTTGGTATAGTTCCGACGCCATTGTCTTATCTGTAATGAATACTTGCGTTTTTTTTTGCCTTAGCTGCAAATGCCCTGCTAAATCATAAGTTTCGCGTAAATTTGTCGACAAAACCATATTTTAATTTGGCTGAAGCATCCCCCCGAGCCGTTGCCAAGTAAAATTTTTTACTTGAGTTTTCCCAAAGTCAGCCTCGACATAGGTTTCATCGTCCCATCGAATTTGGTCAACACCTGGTCGTGTAGCTTCCGAGCAGGGATTTTGGCCCTACTATTCTGTTTTATGGTGCGATTTGGCTGTTTGCTAGCTCGATACGACTTGATTCCTTCCCGGAGTCGAATTATCCTCACAGTACTATGGGCAGTACCGATTTTTTTGGCCGAATCACGGTCCAACAGATTGGAATTCCTCTTAACGGTCTTCAAAATCTTACCACGCAGTTTCCGGTCGACAGTTCCACTTGGCTTGAGGCTTCCGAATCGTCGTCAATATTTCCTTATACAGTTTGATAACGCGTTAGGTATACGGTATTTCTGGGCAATTTCAGCTGTTTAGCTAGCCTAGATGCAGATAACAATGTATTTTTCAAAAAGCTGTAGTTTTTCCTTCTATCGGCTTCCATCTTGATTGTTTGCAAAGTACAGTCAATTTGCGGAATGTCAAAAATACATACGTGAAGCTGACAAAATTCCCAACATGTGGGTTCCAAGAATTTCCAAACCTCCACCAGGAGCGCCACAATATAAGTTTGTTCCAATCAGGGACGGGATTATGTCACAGTCATGAGCTAAAAATTGCGACTAGTGACCCATTTTTTTCCTCACATGTCGTTAGTTTAGGATTTTTTCGAAATGAAAGCATGCTATGAATGATTATTTTGGTAAAGAATTTTTTTTTTCCATTATGTCAGTGATCATTGAGATCTCCAATATTTCAGTCATGTCATGATGGTTAAAACTGGTCATGACATAGATCACCAGTGCAATTTTTGGTTACTTCGTTGGCCAAGCAAATTTTCAATATGCTGTAGTATGACAAACGCTAACTAGCAATAGTATTAAAAAAATGAAAATAGAGATAAGTGTTTGCAGCGCCTTTTTTAAAAATTTCATTTGGTTCCCAAATTTCATTCATTGCTCACTCTTCTCATACGTGACATTTATTTACCTCACGTGAGTATGAATGGTATTCCCCCTTATTCTGCGCCGCGCGTGAGGTGACGATAGTCGAGTCGAGTCGGAGCCACGTGAGTCTTGTCACCTTATTCCCGAAGCAGATGTGACAGAGGTTCATGCCCAGCTGACTACTAGATTAGGATAAGAACTCAAACAAGTTCATTCTAAAAGACGTTTCTCACCTAAAGCGACTACTGGAATCGGGTGACTAGGGTGACTCGACTATCGTCACCTCACGCGCGGCGCATAATAAGGGGGATTTTCAATCACATGATAGGAATATTTCGGTCATGACATAACCCATGACTGATAATATTTTCTTGGGTATAGTGATCCAAAATAGATTTCGCCGGCCATATGAATGAATGAAAATTTTCAAGCCTGGTTCCAATTCTATATGAAGCAACCTTTATTCATAAAAGACGTGAGTCAAATTCAAATTTTTCACATTTATGGTAAAAATTTCTCCAAAATTTTCAAATACGCGGAGCACAGATATTTTTATAACCTGTCCGAAGCACGGATTACTTCGATCGGCTAACCAAATGATTATTTTGATTTTAGTAACAAAAATTCGGTTACAATAAATAAGCTGCTCCCAGAAAGTATGGCCAATATTTAGGAAAGTCGTTGAGCAAAATTCAAATAATCAACATTTTTGCATCAGAGTTGAACAAATAGTTCAGAAAAACTTCATCATATGCGCACATGAACGAAAAAGTAATATTTAAAAATTAACTAAGAAATATAAAATCATGAATAAATTAAACTCCAAAAAAAACAGAGAAATTAGATAATTATCGAAAACATTCGACACATTCGAAGATTCGAATTCCAATTTTGAGAAAAAAATTCTCCCTTTGAAGGAAATTGACATTTTAATTTACTCTCAAGTTTAGATTATTTGCTTGAAATAAAAAATGAAAATAGCAAAATTTTTTTTTAATTTTAACTTTGATATACTTTTAATATTATTGTGGTGAAAACAAAATGACCAATTGTGGTGAAGTGTCTACAATTAGAGAAAAAAGAATGACCAATTCAAACCGCTTGAATAGCTATACATGTCAACAAACAAAAAGAAAATCTACTCTTGATTTGATCGCAATGACTTTGACATTGAGCTTCCGCTGGAACTCCTATAAAACATTTCAGCTTGAGAGATATTGCCCCTGATTTTGTACCACATTTTACAATTCTTCAAATATAAACATGGTTGAAAAAAAAGGAAAGTTTGAATATTATTTGAATATTGTAAAAATAGAACATATTTCAAAGTAAAAACACATGCCAACACATTTACGTTATATTCTGACGAAGTTCGAATGAATTCCCGAATTGTTTCTATTTAATCTATTAATTATGAATGAACGGACATGTTTCCATATTTATGGTGATCTTTTCGATTGAATGACAAAATTAGTGGGTAATTTAAAACTGAATTAGGATAATGAATATTTAGGCCTCTTTAATCCAATTCGGAAGTCAGCACTACTAATCGATTAAACTGGACTCGAATAGGACATAGCAGGAAGAAAAAAAAACTACTATCCCTTACACCGAACACGTAATACATAATTCGTGCCCAAACTCACAACCCCGTTAAATGTTTGTTTTTGCAGGCAGGTACCTCAGCACAATGTATAGTGCGGCTGGCTATCTGTCAATTGATCAATCAATCGCCGAGGGAATGAATGATGAATGAAGATTTTGTAATCGAGACTTGGGGTATTCTTTTTTTTTATTCAAAACCGTCACGTCACGTCACGTCTGTGTTGCCATTCGTTTTCTTTCCTTTGGTTTGTCGATGCAATGCAATGAACAACACCTTCGAGGGCCTTTGCTTTTGGAGCAATCACGTTTCCGACCAAGTTATCACTACATTTCTTCACTTTCTATTTCATTACTCTTTTAAAGTAAGACATGTGCTTTGATGTCGTGAGCGAGCTTAAGTATTTTTTTTATTTTATTGGGTGTGATTCAAAAATATGAAGAACTGAAAAAGTTAACGCTACCTACAAATTTTGAATGTATGGTCGGCGTTTTCTGCGTTATGGAAAAATTTTCTAATTTTTATAAAAATTACAAACGAATCTATTGAAATAAGTCACAAATGGCATCAAACAACAATGATCGCCAATGATCGATTTAACTAAATTTCTACGCAACATTACGCAGTCTTTCCGCCCAAAGGTACAAAAGTTTCAAATCATGCTTCATTTTTTTAGACCAGAGCGCAGTCAGTGGCACCCATATCATTGTCAATGATCCGGCGATAAGCTTTAATTTCATTGAATAGGACTTTTGCTCTTGACGGTTTGGCTAGTTGCCGACAGCAGCATTCATGCGCATTCATGACAGTGAGCATGCAGCCTCAGCTTCGTCATACCGACGACAACATTTAATTAGCCTTTCGGACAAAACTTCGGTCGGATGCCATGGAGAGATGCCAATTTGTGGTGAATGTTGGCAGCACGAGAGTGTATCCTTTGAAGATTGATCTTGACCACAAATGGTCTTTCAAGTTGTAATGATTGTTTGGCGGTAAAGCTTGAACTTTTTCAGAGGTGTAGGTAGCACGTGCTGCTTGAAACATTATTTTTTACAGTAAAATCAAGATTTGTTCGAACACTAGAGCTCTGTAACCTAAAGGAACACTGATCAGTTTTTCATTCAAGTTTTTTAAAAATGTATTGTATGTATATATAAAGGCTGTCAGAATTTTTCAGCACGTACCCGGGCCGAGCATATCCAGGCTATTTTATCGAAGCATATGGCAAAAGCCGGGCATCTTCTGTCAAGAATTACTCAAATATAATCAAGAAAAAATACTCGAAATTTTTTTTCATGAAATCTCATCAGCAGATTTTAAATATTATTTTAGGCTGAAATTACAAAAATAACAAAAAAAAATTCAAAAATAACAAAATAATTCAAAAATTACAAAAATTACAAAAAATACAAAAATTACAAAAATTACAAAAATTACAAAAATTACAAAAATTACAAAAATTACAAAAATTACAAAAATTACAAAAATTACAAAAATTACAAAAATTACAAGAATAACAAAAATTACAAAAGTTACAAAAATTACAAAATTTACAAAATTTATAAAAATTACAAAAATTACAAAAATTACAAAAATTACAAAAATTACAAAAATTACAAAAGTGATCAAAATAACAAAAATTACAAATATAACAAATATAACAAAAATAAGAAAAAAATATAAAATTAAAAAAATTCAAAGATTACAAAAATTACAAAAATTACAAAAATTACAAAATTTACAAAATTTACAAAAATTACAAAAATTACAAAAGTGATCAAAATAACAAAAATTACAAATATAACAAATATAACAAAAATAAGAAAAAATTATAAAATTAAAAAAATTACAAAGATTACAAAAATTACAAAAATTACAAAAATTACAAAAATTACAAAAATTACAAAAATTACAAAAATTACAAAAATTACAAAAATTACAAAAATTACAAAAATTACAAAAATTACAAAAATTACAAAAATTACAAAAATTACAAAAATTACAAAAATTACAAAAATTACAAAAATTACAAAAATTACAAAAATTACAAAAATTACAAAAATTACAAAAATTACAAAAATTACAAAAATTACAAAAATTACAAAATTTACAAAAATTACAAAAATTACAAAAATTACAAAAATTACAAAAATTACAAAAATTACAAAAATTACAAAAAATACAAAAATTACAAAAATTACAAAAATTACAAAAATTACAAAAATTACAAAAATTTCAAAAGTTACAAAAATTACAAAAATTACAAAAATTACAAAAATTACAAAAATTACAAAAATTACAAAAATTACAAAAATTACAAAAATTACAAAAATTACAAAAATTACAAAAATTACAAAAATTACAAAAATTACAAAAATTACAAAAATTACAAAAATTACAAAAATTACAAAAATTACAAAAATGACAAAAATAACAAAAATTAAATAAAATTCAAATTTGTTCAGAAACTATGAAAATAGCAATAATATGATAAATAAGAGTTTTTTTAACATACTGCAATTTTAAGGTTCAGTCTTGAAATTTTCAAACTTCAACATTTTATTTATTTCTTAGTTCCAACATTTCTTTTAGAATATTTTAAATATCATCCTTTATCCAACTTGTTTAAAAGAAAAAGAAATTGTGTTTTCTATCGTCATTATTTTTTAAGTAATAAGTTTTACTAAGAAATAGTCTCCAAAACCAACTTCATTTAGCAACGACGGCTTTAAAATGGATGGTTTTAACATAATTTTCTTGAATTGATTATCTGTGTACTCGATTACACTAGGAAACATAATTTTTGGTGCCTACGTTTCAGCAACTGTTCTTGGAAGATTTTGGTGAACCTTTTTGTTATTCTCCTTTTAATCAAGATTTAAGATTTTGCCTAAATATTCCTAATTCAAGAAAACTAAGCATTAAACAAAATAAATTCTACAACTTTGAGAAATAACTGAAGAAACTCTTTGAGTATTTGATAATAATTTACATTTAAGAATTTTCTTGAAGACTGCAAAACAATTGAACTTATGGTTTAGAAAATATCTTAGACCCAATGTGGGTTAATTTTTTATTTTAATTTCGTCACTATTACCGTATTTTGTAGAACTCAAAAAAATAACCAATAAGAAAACTACTTTTACATTTTTCGCAGAAGCCAAAATTACTCGCGGTCTTAGGGAAAGTTGTTCATTGAAAAAAAATCTTTCATTTCCAAATATTTATAATATTTTACATTATTATTATTATTATTTTTACTTAGGACACTGTGCCATTCACATGGCATTCATGTCTGATAATCTTTTACAGTTTTGCCAAAAAAAAGTGCACAAATTGATTCAGTGATTTGTTATCTATTTTCCGAAGTTGTCTAGAAAAAAGAGCAGCTAGAAAAATAAACTAATCGCATATTTAGAATATGCAACCCCAAATTAATAGAAATCAGCTATTAAGTCCTTTGCATCTCGAGAAAATGTCAATTTTGTTGCCTTGTGAAGATTTCTCAAGTCTGGGGGAGGAAGACTGAATAAAAAAAGAAAAAAAAATCTTTCAAACGTCAAATTTCTTTCATCAATCTACTGACCAGTGCGAAGGTTCGAAATTTTACTTATTTATTTAGTGATTTTTAATAAAACTTATTTGATGCTGAAAAGCACTTGTTTTGCATAAAACAATGATTTAATTAGGTTTTATTTTGCTCTGACAAATTCTTGCATGATTAGGCGTATTGAGTCGCTCAAATTTCGTTAAAGTTTTGAAGCTGATAAATAAAAATGGTTTGATTAATGGTTGTTCTGAAAATAGCTAAAACTAAATTTAGCACCTAAACAACTGTGTTACATGACTCGCTACACGAAACTGATCATCTAAAGTTAAAATTAGAATGATTACAAATCTTTTCAACAATTACTGACTTTTTGCCGAACAGTAAAAAACGATACAGAAAACGATACAGCCTGTTTTCCTCCCCCAGCCTCAAGTCTGTAATTTCCTACAGAGTTTATCCGTACTACAAATAGCCACCGCCTGTGGCACAGAGGATAGCCTTCAAGTTTTCTAAGCCAATGATCATGAGATCGATTCCCGGTTACGGCATACAAAGTAAACTTTCTGTGGGTTTCTGGTTTTAGCATTTGTAGGAAGATGGTAGCCATTATATCCTCGTAAGATGTGCGACTTAGTGTTAAGTTAATGGATTCTCTTCGAGGAAACATCAAGTTTCATTGAGATCCAATATGTGTTTGTATTCGTTTTCAATAACTTAATACATTTTTTGTCCTCTTTCCAGGTATATACACAACACTCTTTAAAGATGTAAATAATGCTTCTCTCCAGGATTGAACGAGCTGCATTTCAAAAGGTGAGCGCAGTGTGCAAATGAAGATCTAATCTAGTTATTATTTTCATTAAAATATTTCATTTAAACAACAATATTGTATTGAAAACCTCTGTTTGTGTTTGTATTAAAAAATAAGATTTTTTTATTGATATCAAAACAACATCTTAAAACTAATTGTACATTTGCCGGTCATGCTACAGTACAAACCTCAAACTTTTCCGTATTCAATCTTAAAATTATTGATCTTATAGAAAAACATTTTTCATATCGCTTTTGATTTTCCCCATCTCCGTTTTTTTGGATTTCTTTTTTTTAACATGTAAATATTGATGATGACATATTTTTTAACATCGTGTAAGAGGTTTTTAAAGTTTTGGATTCTCATAAAAAATTTATGCTGGGATATGATTGTTTTGCATAATGCGTTTGTTTACGTTATAATTTCATCCATCCTAAGATTTATTTACATGATTTAAGATAATAGAATATTTTGTAGTATTTTTTACCCCTAAATGTACGCAGCAGATTAACACTTTTTCCATGAAAACATTTTTGGCAGAAAAATGTATAATTTAATTCGAACAAAACCAAAAATTACTGCAATTGGTGCTTTATGCGTTATGACATCACAAATGTATCAAAAACTATAAATTTTCAAACGTTTTCATTTGATTTTTCATTAATTACAGAGTTTGTTGCAACTTACCCCTTTTTCTTAGTACACCCATAGAAGAGGTTGCAAAAATCCAATGCCTATTTAGCAAATCTCTGTTCCGATAATGCGCTGAAATGTGCACTGTGCCGAAGACGGTATGTTTGAAAAACCGTAACTGGCATAAGGACTCGGCTCCCAACCAAAATGATGACCACTACATTCAAGCGAAACAAGAAAAACATTTTATGGGATTTCCTTCCTATTGGATAATTTATCCCAGAAGCAAGAAAATAAAAATTAAAACCACAGCGCAGTAGTAAGAATCGAACTCAAATCACCAATTGTATCGTCTTGCCAGTCCGACATTCTAACCAGTGTACTATACGAGCTTTATGCAGGACGAGGTATATTTGTCATAGGGTTTCTGTTACCGATCAATCACAAAAAAAAAACGTACAACGGCGGCTTCCCGGCGTTTGGCCTCCTTTCAATGCACAGTGGTGCAGAACATCAATCTAGCTGTACGAAATTAATAGCGCCCAGGGATGAAGAGATAGACATTTGACGTCTTCAGCAACATTGTTCAGTTTTACAAGGAGCATATTCTAGTATCAATATTTTTGCCGAGGGGTCCACCGATAGTGAGATAAAAACGCTAACTTTTTTGTTTTTCATATTAGGGCTTTGATGTCTTTGACAAAGTTGTTTATCTGATCAAAATACATAAGTTTGTTGAATATGTCAAAGTCCTATCACATCACCCTCAGGAGTTACAGTCAAAGTAAAAAAAATCTCTTGAAAAAACAGTTTTTTGAATCTGACACGTTGTAGATTGGATGAAATGGTTCGCTGTTTTTGAAACAAAGTTGTAACAAGCCACGATCTACAATTGTCTCATACATTATGATGGGTTTAGAAGTTGTTGAAGCCCTATAGAAAGCATTTAGTGTATTTTATTGGCAATTTTTGAGGGCTCGTCCATCGAAAAGTGCACATTTTCGCAACACCCCCTTTTTTGGGATTATTTTTGATTATAAGCGGAACCATTTCCATTTGAAATTAGTACGGAAATCGGTGGAACTAGTAGAGATTTGAATGATTTATAATACACATTTTATGTAAAAATTACCTATTTTACTTATAGAAAAAACGTTAAAACATTTAATTGATTAGTAAAATGTTGCAGTTTTCTTTTAATTATTTTATTTTATTAAAAGGCATTTAAATTAGATTTTCCAAATCATTTAAACCCCAAAAAATTAATGGAACTTATCTTTTAAATTTGGTAGAGCACTGAATTAGTATTTGATATCACTTAAATGAATAATAGATTTTTGCCATTACAATATAACTGCTTAAACTGGTTCCAAGTAACTGTATCCAAGTAACCAACCTTACAAGCAGTTCGCTTTTGTCTTTCGTTGAGTCATTAGTTTTAATCGAATTTATATGCCTTTTAATAAAACAAAATATATAAAAAAAAAACTGCAACATTTTATTAATCAATTAAATGTTTTAACGTTTTTTCTATAAGTAAAATAGGTAATTTTTACATAAAATGTGTATTTTAAATTATTCAAATCACTACTAGTTCCACCGATTTCCGCACTAATTTCAAATGGAAATGGTTCTGCTTATCATCAAAAATAATCACAAAAAAGGGGGTGTTGCGAAAATGTGCACTTTTCGATGGACGAGCCTTCAAAAATTGCCAAAAATATACACTAAATGCTTTCTATAGGGCTTCAACAACTTCTAAACCCATCATAATGTATGAGACTGTTGTAGATCGTGGCTTGTTACAACTTTGTTTCAAAAACAGCGAACCATTTTATCCAATCTACAACGTGTCAGGTTCAAAAAACTGTTTTTCCAAGAGATTTTTTTACTTTGACTGTAACTCCTGAGGGTGATGTGATAGGACTTTGACATATTCAACAAACTTATGTATTTTGATCAGATAAACAACTTTGTCAAAGACATCAAAGCCCTAATTTGAAAAACAAAAAAGTTAGCGTTTTTATCTCACTATCGGTGGACCCCTCGGCAAAAATATTGATACAAGAATATGCTCCTTGTAAAACTGAACAATGTTGCTGAAGACGTCAAATGTCTATCTCTTCATCCCTGGGCGCTATTAATTTCGTACAGCTAGATTGATGTTCTGCACCACTGTGCAATGCATTCCTTTGTCTTAAGATGGAAACGGGAAAGGGAACGGGAGTGAAGGAACGGGAAACCCATTGAATGAGAACTGTGCTTTGCTTACTGCCTGCTATTACATACACACGCTACATATACACAGCTGCTAAAGCCGGGCAGCTTGGCCGGAGTTGTTTGCCGGTGAATTGAAGGAATGTTTTTGTTGTTGCTTTTGCTACATACACACGCACAGCTTAGCCGTGTTTGCCGGCGGATTTAATTAGAAGGATGTTTTTGTTGTTGCTTTTGCTACATTCACACGCACAGTGCTCGGTTCGCTGGCTGCCTGGTGTTGGCCGGTATTTATTTCCATCCTTCTTCGGCTTGTGATGCGATTGGGGGGGGACGCGAAAACGTTTTTATTTTGTTTCATTCAGACATACGCAATTCGGTTACGCTGGGAGGTTAATGCCGGTGGGCGCAAATCGAATCAGTGCAGGTCGCGTTATCTTCTTGTACCAATGATGCTATGAAATTGACTACACGCCATTGGCACATAGGCTGAATTTTGGGTGTAGGGTGAAAATCGCATGTTTTTCCAAATCTAAAAATAACTGGTAAACCCAATAATTTTTTCTGACAACGTCAATTTGGTGTCCCATTAACCTTAAAACTTTTGATGTACAAGAGGTATGATTATCTGTAAGTATTAAGATTTTAGAAGCTATTGAAGTTGAAAAGTGTTGCATGTTGCCCCAGTTGACGGTACCAAAAAAGCTTATTTGATACACCCATAGAAGAGGTTGCAAAAATCCAATACCTATTTAGCACATCTCTGTGCCGATAATGCGCTGAAATGTGCACTGTGCCGAAGATGATATGTTTGAAAAACCGTAACTGGCATAAGGACTCGGCTCCCAACTAAAATGATGCATGACCACTACATTCAAGCAAAACAAGAAAAACATTTTATAAGATTTCGTTCCTATTGGATAATTCAACCCAGAAACAAGAAAATAAAAATATAAACCTCAGCGCTCGTAGAGAGAATCGAACTCAAATCACACACCCTATGGTCTAGCCAGACCGACATCTTAACCAGTGTACTATTTGAGCTTCATGCAGGAAGAGGGATATTTGTCATAGGCATTCTGCCACCGATCAATCACAAAAGAAACGCACGACAGTGGCTTCCCGGCGTTTGGCCTCCTTTCAAGGTATTCATTTGTCTTAAGATGGAAACGGGAAAGGGAACGGGAGTGGAGGAAACGGGAAACCCATTGAATGAGAACTGTGCTTTGCTTACTGCCTGCTATTACATACACACGCTACATATACACAGCTGCTAAAGCCGGGCAGCTTGGCCGGTGCTTGTTTGCCGGTGAATTGAAGGAATATATTCTTGTTGTTTTGCTACATACACACGCACAGCTTAGTCGTGGTTGTTTGCGGGTGGATTGAATTGAAGCAATGTTTTTTTTCGTTGCTTTTACTGCATACACACGCACAGCTTGGCCGTGGTTGTTTGCCGGTGGATTGAAGGGATTGAATTAGAAGGATGTTTTTGTTGTTGCTTTTGCTACATTCACACGCACAGTGCTCGGTTCGCTGGCTGCCTGGTGTTGGCCGGTATTTATTTCCATCCTTCTTCGTCTTGTGATGCGATAGGGAGGGACGTGAAAGTGTTTTTATTTTGTTTCTTTCAGACATACGCAATTCGGTTAACTTGGGAGATTAATGCCGGTGGGAGCAAATCGAATCAGCACCGATCGCGTTATCTTCTTGTACCAATGATGCTATGTAATTCACTACACGCCATTGGCACAGAGGCTGAATTTTGGGTGTAAAGATCGTTTAAAAATAAATCCTGGTCTCAAATACGGCCCATGCCAAATTGATCACGTTGATCGGTTCAGTCTTTTCAGATTTCATAAAGAACAGAAAAACAAACATTAAAAAATTGTTCCAAAAAAAATGTTGAATCGCCACGGCGTGTTTTGCCTCAAGAAGCAACTTATCGATTCCCGATTACAGCAGAGGCACGCGAGTTATTTCCCCCAATTGACCCCCGTTGCACTTCGCAAAACAGGCACATTTAGCGATCTCGCACCATCGTGCTGGAGGCAACTAATTTGGCGCTCAATCAAACATAGAAAAGTAGGTACAAAATTTGCCAACCGTTTAATTACTTACCCCCGGTTTGCTGCTGATGGCATCGTCATCGAAGAATAGATAATCCGTGACTGCTAAGAGGGAGTCGACTGACCGTCGTCTTTCATCCGTCGATGAGCAATGACTTCAATCGAGATGGTTGAAGTTTTATTGTGATTTTAACAAGACGGTTGAACATGGTCGTTTCAATCGACAACGGATTAATGGTCCATCCGCTTTTGGCCCTCAGTTTGGCAGTGACCAAGCTGACGTGATTATTGGTGTATTTGTGGCTATTTTGACTATAAATTGTAGTTACAAACTTAACATTTTTTTAATCAACTCTACGTTATGAATAAAATTTTTAAACAATATGAACCCTTACATCATGGGAAAAAACGACACTCATCATTGACAATTTGACATCAGATATGTTTGTGAACAAGTGACCAATTTGTACCATAACAACCAAAAACTCCCAAAAATCTTGACATAAATACCTCAAACCAACGCCGCCTGGTAGTTGACATAATCAGTAAAATGTATCTTCTTCCATGAAATATGTATGCAAATTCAAGTAGTAATCCTTAATGAGCATCACATTTCGTGAAAGAAGCTAATTCGCACATGAAATGCAGTTGACGGCAACAGGAGTACCAATGTCGTTTGCCTAGTAGGAAGAGACAAGGTGTTCATAAATTTCCGAAGCACCAGCCCTGTCCATGAGAGGCAAGCAGAAGATTCACGAAAGCTACCTTATAATTTTCACCAACAAACTCACCCATGGCAAATTGTTGCTTGCGGTTGAATGAAGAAGCCCGCGGAGGCAAAAGAAGGTGGGAATGCGGTGGCACCCGAGAAAAGTTGCTAATTATGACCCATTAAAGAGACAAGCGCCACGCGTGACCCTTTCCTCGAAATGAAAAAAAAACAGGCAAAACACCAACGAGACGCGACCTGCGGTAACTGATCATCATCACAAAAGCACTTTGCCTACATAGGTAGTCGTACCTGTATTATGATCACCATATTGTCCATGGTTTAACTTGGGTGTTCCCGCTCTGTAAACTTGCCGCGCCGCCGCAATTTTGTTGCCGTTAAGACGGCCATTTGTCCAATCACGTCACGGTAGATCATCTTTCTCCCATGAAAGGTAGAAAAAATAAACCGGTAGACATCTTGTCGACAAGGCCCAAGCTCATGTTTATGATGCGCGATGCATGTTGTAGGAAGTATTACGGGGTGGAGTGAAGTGGGAATATTTTTCAGAAAATTTGATTTGATGTTCCGTCAAACGATGTACATCAAGGCGGTTTGTGTGGTAGGAATTTTGATACTTGTAGCACATTTTGAAATTTTTACCACGTCAAAATGTTTTCAACACTGTTTCTATTTCAGCTGAAAGAAAAGAAATCCAATTGTTTTTGCATCAAAGCATGCGAAAATGGATCAAGTGTTGAAAAAAAAATTTACGCCCAAAAGATCTTCGCATGGTAAAATTTTTTAAAATAAGATACAAGTGTCAAAATTTCTACCACTTTTTCCCAATACGAATGAAATTGCTCTAAGCGAAAAAGTTTGTGCATAAGCTCTGATGTCGAAAATTCATTAATTTTTACAATATTTTTCACTTAACACAAAACTTGGAATGTATCTAAATATCATCCCTTTACTTTATTTTACATTTTTTAAGTGAGTGTTTCATCCGTCCCAGAAATTTTTACCCGTTAGAGTTTCTGGAGTGTCAACTTGACAATCCTGATCGCTATATCTCTCTTGTTTGTCAACCCATGGGTATTAAGTTCATAGTTTTCAAAACCTCGAAATATATCAGAATGGGGGGGGGGGGGGTAGGCTTAATAGCGGCACGTTATCCAAACATACGGGAAAATTGTGCCTAAAATATATGTTTTCCAGACAATATTTAGGTGATTACTGATCTTGCTTTAAAGGGTTTTCGGCTTCCTTTTGAAATCATCCGATAACCATTAAGCCAATTTTTCGGTGGGTGCATTCCCACCTGGTATTATTTCCTCATCTCATTCCCTGGTTTGTGAACGTTAGGTAACCCTGTGATTCTAGAGATGATAGGGGCAGACACTTTCAAGACGATCGGCGAAAACCCTAAGATAGGCCCACTGTCCTTCAACGTTTTATCAATTTTCATTGACCATCTTCGGTAGTGGGTTATCTCTTCGAACTCGGTATGGTAAGTTGTCGTCTTTGGCCTGTATCAACGGATTATAATCCGTTTTGTCCATGATGACCACCAAATTTCCCTTATCCGCCTTGAAGTAGAACACCTCATTTTTTCTTAAACTCTTTCGATATCTGGACCTCCTCGTCGTTGGATTTCCCAATGATGACCTTTCTCAAGACATCTGCCACTTTGGCTCTGGTGCAATCCTTCTGGGACGGGAATAGCTTGCTGGAACTGATGGTTTTCTCCACATCGATGATTATCTGGTTGATTTTTGGTTACCCTGATACCACTTAGTTCAGACCTTTGTTCAGTAAAGCGATCTGATTGTCGGTGAACTCTTCCTTTGACCGATTTACCACAAAGCCCTCCAATACTGCCATGCTGGGTTTCTAATAGGTTTTGACCGGTTTTCTCGCTTTTAGTACCTCCAATTTATTCCGTAGCACATCTTTTCCGCTTTTCCTCGCACTGTTCTGCTATTACGTTCCCCTTCGTCAGGAATGACGGAACCTCGACCGGGTACTCCTTTGCCTGCTTCAAATGGAGTGCGTAGCACCTTTAACGTCTTGATGTTTAGCTGTATTTACAGTAGCAAGCTTCTCAACACTGTCTTTTATAGAATCACTTTCACTTATTTAATTGGCACTTCTTCTATGATTATCACTTTAAGACTAACAGGAGTAAGTTTAATATGCAAACATTCCTTCTGGAATGCTCTGTTTTTCCTTTACCCCGCGATACACTTTTTCAGCTTTAAAAACGTATTTGGCCCGAATGGCTTGGACAGGCTTCCGAAAAGTACTGGCGAACGACAGTATTCTTGCGAACGTCGCACATGCACCTCGATGAAAGCTCCCCGAATATTTCTTCCCCGACAGTTTTAAAAGGAGCGGCCATGCGATGTACAGCAATGCCTTGTTTTACCTCAAGCGAGAGTTTGTTCGTGGGTATGAAAGTTTTTTAAGCTTCGTGACAGTTTTGGGAATATCTTCGTGACAGTTTTCAATGCGTTGAATTTCGCATTACAGTACTACTTACTCCGTCCGACTGTAGCCGAGATTCGCTCGGGCCGAGTTAATTTCGAACTGACGTATGAATTTTACTTTTGCTTGAAGCTACTGCGGGTGGTGATCACCCCAATCACCCTCCCCTTCCCTTTCGTCTAACCTGCACCGGCACCGCACATCGCGTTACGCGCCGATCGTATGCTGCTGCTCGGTGCGAATAGATGGCTCGTTAGATATATTCGAACCGAGCAGCAGCGCATACGATCGGGCATGGGTACGGTATGGGCACGACAGTCACTCGTGACAGTCCTGCCCAAACTGTCACGCCCTGCAGCCGACAGTTAGGATGAAATTATTTTCGAAACAGGAGGCATGAAGGGATGAAAACCGAACTGTCGGTTGGGATCGTTACAGCTTAAAACACAACATTTTCGGCAACGCATGCTTTGAGCCGATTGTTCAGATACAGCCTGGGTTCTTGCACGTGTGCGATGTAGCCGAAGCGTTTCAATTCGTTACCGACGGTACAGCAGCGAACCGAGTGGTAAGGAAAACCGAGACAGTTTGTTTGGCAAGAAAAAGGCTGTCATAGCAAAGCTGTACTTTTCGGAAGCCTGGGCTTGGATGTGTTTATGTTTCATTTCATAAGCTTACCTAGCCATTTTCAAACTTCGGGAGGTATCGAAGAGGACAAGATCATGTTTTTTATGTTTCAGCTTTGTTTCCTAGTGTTCCCGTTAAAGAAGCTTCTAAGCCCTTGGAAACTCAAAATTAGAAACTACAAAAAATTGGTGGACCTATGTATAGGACAAACGTTTTTCAGATTTAGTGATTTGTTCTATAGATCAACAAAGGGGCACCAATGGGAAACCCTCTGTCTCCATTCTTGTATGACCTGTTTTTTGATAAACTTCTGATATGCATAAACGGTTTGATATCCATATATATCAAATTCACTTGCGAAATAGAATAAGACCGGAAATTACCTCTCCTTGATGTTCTTGTAAGAAGAGATGCCGACCTATTCCAATTCGAAATTTATAGAAAGCCGACTAATACCTTGAGGGTCATACCGAGCACTTCCAGCCATTCGTTTCAGCATAAGATAGCGACGTTTCTTCCCATGATCCATCGAATGAACTCCATCCCTCTCTCAACTGAAGGAAGAGAAAAGGAGCTTCTATATAATTTCCAAACAGCTTATGAAAATGGACCCATTCAAGCCATCCTCAAAGGAAGATTGCTTAAACAGAAATCTTTCACTAAAGCGTGTATTCGAAAAAATGCAACACTTTGTTTGGCTAAGGCTATGATCATTTAGTATCCGGGCACTTTATTTCGGTGATAGCTACGTTATTAGAGCTCGGATATGCAAAACTTTAGCAGCTTTGTGTTGGTTATGAAAAAGACTATCTTGCCAATTTTTGCCAGATTTTTAAGTTAATGTGTGTTTGAGATATTTACGATGCAAAAAGACATGGTAAAAATAATTTTGCACAAATTTGCGCCTTTTGCGCATTTTGCGCCTCAAAAATTCTTCATTGTCGACTTGAAAACTCATAAACTGTTGATTTTTTTCTGATTCTTTTTTGGACCGAATGGTTAAGAAGTATGAGGAGCTAATCTAGAATCCACACGAAGTTCAAATCAAGCATCGGAATGGAACCCTTGATCTTAAATATGGTAAAAAGTCTATGGTTATTGGGGATAACTGAATGCAGGCCCCTTAAATAATGCAATTAATCCATTTCCGTCAGTCAAAAAGTGTTGTCTAACTAGTAGACACCAAGTAAATAACTAATAGTGAACAGTTCTTTAGATTGCAATATGTGCAACCGGTTTTTACGCAATGTGACAGATGTGTCCTTATGGACGAAGAAATTTATGCTAAAACCGGATTTAAGAGATCAAATTTTTCGAGATGCCTACTAATGAGAAGGTTCCAACCAGATTCCAATTGCTTTTTCCAGGTGAGTTTGTGTAAAATATCATGATTTTGCAAAGGTTTTACTTCTGTGGTAAAAATAATAGATCAATACATGACTGACACAAGTGTGCAAAGATAAAAAAGAGTTTTTATAAATAAGTAAGATTATTTCTTAAAATCATTGATAAATAATTTTTTTCATATTTTTATATTAAATGTCATATTAACACCTTTATTTCTCCCATAGAAAGTTTTTCGATCAAATGAATAGTTTTTAAAATACAATCGTTTGTAACTGCCCGGATACTAAATGATCATAGCCTTAAATAACTTCTGCATGCATGGATGAAAATTGATGAAATTTTCATTATATTGTTTACATGTGCAAATTTTTGTGACGTTCTGTAAAGTGGTTTTGCGGTTGCCAATCAGAAGGTCATTGAATGAGTTTTTCGGACAGGATCACGAAAAATTCAGGAAAATCACAGTTGGAGACTCAAAAACAGCTGAAAATCGACTAAATTTCATATCGTTTAAGAAGTTTTAGAGGATCTAAGAGTGTGCTAATTCTTTCTTATTTTCACAATTCATGAAGATAGGGAATATTAGAGGTTTTATCACGCGCAAATCGAAAATTTTGATTGAGGAAGTGACAAAATTATAACGGCTGACTTCATTTCTGCAGAAAAAAGCTATTCGCCGTAGGAATAATCAAAATACGGTGGTCAAATCGTGCACCAAAGAGAAAAAACAGAACAAATTGAAAAAATTTATGTCTAGCTCTTGAGGTGGCTGACGATCTGTGAAAGCTGCAAAACAGTCAGCGTTACATAACTATTGACACAATGAATGACTCAATATACAAAAAAGGTTGCCTCCAAATCCGACCTTTTTACCTGAATAACACTTCCATAGATCCTAAAAATTTCATACTATGTTTTGGATGGATCTGGAATGGTACAATACTAGAAAACAGAGGTGGAGTGAGTATAAGCTAAATTTGTTGTTTTTGTGTCGCAGAAGGACAATCTGCTAAAGTGGTCATGAACTCGATCAAAACTAAAGTTTTGAGAAGTTTTGAAAGTCAAGTTTCTGAAAACAAATAACAGAAGAAATAGTTTGTAAAATAATTTGTGAAATAATTTGTTAAAAAGCTGGTTCATAGTATGAATTAAAGATGGCGCACATGGCGCCTAAAACTTGAAGTAGATGAACTTTTTCATTGCACATTTTCTTAAAAACCACGTTACAGAACGTTACCAAAATTTTCACATTTGAACATTGCATAACAAGGTAAATTCACTGAAAATTTAGTCAATTTTCATCCATGCATTCAAAAGTTTTTCGTTCACTAGTGTTCACTAGTTTTAATAATCAACGCTCTTGACTTGCGACAAAAGTGGACAAAGTTTGATAATAAGGATTAAATATCCAGTAAATCTTCTTCATAGATTTGGTGAGTACGTAATTCTCGAAACAAATCATTTCTTAATCAAAGTACAAAAATAAACAATTTAATCTTCAATGGGCATTCAGATTACCACCAACAATGATCTAGAATTTTAAAATAAAAAAAAACATCCAAACGCTGTAATCTTTTGATTTTGCTTTAAGTTTTCATCAGGAAAATTACACATACTTGAAATTTTGTTTTGAAAATAAAAAATTAATGAAAATTTCAGCTCAATCGGACTTGTTTTTAGGGTGCATCAAAGCGCTCATAGTTTTATTTTAACAAAAGAAAACAAAAATTACAAATAGACTGGTTTACAAACTTAAGCCTTGTTATAAATTTTGTGTTCTGTAACCTTGTAGCAAAAATAAATTTTTATTTCGTGAGATTTTTTATCCTTTTTTGGGAATTTTTATCATTTAAGAAATTTTTGTTGAGTAAAATTTAAAAATACGAAGTCTATGAATGGAAAATTTGAGATTAAATAGGCTCTTTGTTCAAAACGCTTAGGCAGGTTTGAAAAATGTTTGACCCATAAATGTAGTATTCGATTAAGGTTTTAAAGATAACGCCTGAAATCATGAGACAAAATTAAGTACTTGTTGCCATAACTTGAAAAGGGTTGTTGCGACGCACTCCAAACAGTGAGCAAACACCATAAGATAATTTCAAAATTATCTGAGAATTGATTGCTTTGGAAAATATTTGTTGATTATTACTATTCTTCATTTTTTTTTTTTTTTTGTAATTCTTTATTTGAAACGGCTCATACCTTCAGGTTTTAAGGAGCCAAACTCGTTTTTTGTTTTTACAATATTTTGCTTAGCTTAACACTTTTATATTAAAGAGAAAGAGGATAGGAAAGGGAAATATGAAAATAAAAAGAATTATAGACGAAGATCGATAGCTTTTAGAAAAAGATAGATTTCGAGCATGTAGATTATTCTTCATTGTTAAGTAGCGTAAGGTTCCCGTTTTAAATACGTAACTACATCCGATTATTTGTTCGTTTTAATATTACTTACGGTTGTAAAAAGCTAAACGCTTATGCTTATACAGACCCCGTGCGTTTTTGGCAACAGGATCAATATAATTTAGACAAACACCATAAATACATTTTAACTTCTTAAACGTTGATAGAATGCAATTATAAAAACCAAAATAAAAAAAAAAACACACAAAAAACACCTAAAGTCAGCATTGTATATCTCAGAATTCATTGGATCAAAAGTTACAAACTTAGTATCTTTGAGCCACCGAAAGTGTTGTGCTCAATTTTTAAGAGTATCATGAATCATTTTACATCATCTGAGTTTGTTCCGAACTGCCTTACCAATTCATAAACTAGCATTTGGTAATATTACGAAGGTGTTTTTATCCTTTATGGTCAAGTAAACTCGTTAAAACCATCAAAATGGAGACTGACCAATGTTACTCCAAAGGATCAATTTTGAGTAAAGACGGAATTGATTTTTAAATCAAATTGAAAGTGGTCTATATAATAAATTTGTGCAACCATGTTTTACGTTCATAGGAGTCCAGTACTGGTTTTAAAAATAAGAAACATGCCACATTCCCCTTAACAGAAAAATTAATAAAAAAAATATTAAAAAAAGTGATCAATCTTACCTCGGACTACGATACTCAAAAATGACAAATCTGATGAAAATTTCATAAAATTATAAAACAAATTCGAACAAAAAATTTTGAAGAATGACAAAAATAGCAAATATCACAAAAAAAAGTATTACTAAAACAAGAAACGTGCTTAATGCATAAAATCATGATAAGAAAAATTAAAAATGACTTAAAATGGTCAAAAGTTAGCTTTTTTTTTGAAAAAAAAAAATGAGTATAAAAACCGTTGGTTTTTGAAACATTCGATTTTTCTAACACAAAATGTTCGAGCGTATTTTTAAATTCGATAGGACAATGAACCTTCTATACCTAATGTGTAAAATGTTCAAAGATTTTTAATTTTTTTGTTGTTATTCTTTTTCTGTTTCGAACTGCTCCAAAAGACTTCGATGCTTCAATGAGCAACGAACCCACCGTCCAAGAGCCCCTACTGGAGAAGGTTACACGAATATGGACAAATAGGTACCAACCTGTGTCAGTTTTATGAGCTTCACGCTGACACCATCCGCTCTTTCGAAGCTGCGCTGCTGCCATCTGGGGTAGTACGATGTAGCGTGAGCAACATTCTGGGTGAACGATTAATTATAGACAACTTTTCATTGCTTCGAGTTAAGTTTTCATAAATCCAAATGATTTTGAAAAATAAAACACTCCTTTGAAAAATTGGAGTTTGTTTTAAAGTAAATTTAAACAAATTAGCCTGGTAGGAGAGTCAATTCTATCTGATAGTTCCATTTTAAAAAAGTCAGTCGGTCAGAGAAAACTAACATGGGGCCGTTCAGATACCACCTGGACAACTTAGGGGGGAGGAGGGGGTATGAAAATGTCCACGGAGAGGGGGATAGGGGTTTGGGTAGTGTCAACGTGGACATACTTACTTTCAAAACATTTTCTAAAGGTGAATAAATATTAAGATGTTTTAATCAAAATCTTAAAATTGCAAAGCTTTCCAGTTTAAGTTTAAGCAACTAGAGCCACTTGAAAGCAAGCTATAAATATGATAATTTTGAAATTAATAATAATTATAATTATAACAAATTAGGTTAAAAAACAACAATTTCAAATCTGTCCACGTGGACATACGGGAAGGGAGGCAGGGGTTTGCCAAATGTCCACGGAGGGGGAGGAGGGGGTCAAAAATCTCATTTTTCTGTCCATGTGGTATCTGAACGGCCCCTATGTGAATCAATCTTTTCGTCCATTTTCTTAACCTTTAATTTTTGCCAATAATCTATATTTTTTATCATATCTTCATATCAAACTTTATGCGATTCTCGTTAGTCTATATAAAAGAACGATTTTCTCGTTGTTACTTTAAACTATAACTATTGGATTTGGTTTAGTTGTTACATTTAATAAATACGTTATATAAAAATTTAAATAGTTTCAGCCTAAGACAGTATAAAATGTTAAGTTTTAATTTAAAATTTTCTACGGCTAGTGGTTGTATAAATATAATTTTCAATAAATAAATAAAAATCCGATAAAAATACAAAACATTTTATAACCCTTGAACGATGGCAATTGAAAAGCATTTAAGTAAACTTGAATTGTGTAGTAATCCAAGGATATAATTTTTTTTCATGTCAACCACCATCAAATATAAAAATCCGCTTTCCAGCTTTAAAATTATTACGCCTGATTGTATGCAGCTGCAGAAGGAAACCTAATAGAAAATAGCAAAAGTTTATGTTTTTTCGAATAAAAAATTCTACCTTACCAATTGTTGGGTCTTTCCCAAATTTTAAAGGAACGTTAATTGACTACTCTTTTAACAAACTGCAATTGAAAATGTGCATTTGGCTCGAGTTTTCATTCAAAAATATGTGAAATACTCAGAATTGTTTTTGGAGTAGTAAAAAATTGACCTTTTTTGATGTCGATTTGCGATGCTTCACGGTACATACAGATTTTCTCCTATAACTCACAATAATCTCTGAACCTTCTACTTCAAATCTGTATCCGTCATTTTCTGAAAATCCTAACCAAATCAAAGAAAATAATGATTTATTAGAAGCTAGTATTTCCACCCGTTTGTTTACATTTTCTTGCACACACACGAGCTGTCAAAAATTAGCTTCGAAATCGCGAATCACCTGGTTGTGTTTCATTTTGTCACCGGATAAACAAAAGCTTTCGGGAAGGTTTCGAATTCGGTCTTTATGTGCAACCGTGTTTTGCGTTCGTTTATTATTGATGTATTTTCTTTTCGCAACAATTTGAAACAAGAAGGTACCGAAATGTTTTGCAAATGTTTTATGTGACGGATTTTACAATACCTACTTAACTACTAAAGTCAAGTGCTCAAGTATCGAAAGGATTTCCCTCATAAGGGTTCGACGCGTGCGGCACAATTGAAGTCACGAAACTGTTATATTTTTTTTTTTATTTTCGCCTCACACAAGTCTGGATTGTTTTCTTGTCCACAGGAATTTAAGGTTCATTAAAAATGACGATTAACTATGTTAACATTGCATTGTACGGTGACGTGATAGGGCTCAGCTGGGGTCTTATTTATGTTATATTGTTGAGCTATTTCGAGTTCAATCTAAAGTCGTTATGTGAATGAATTTTGCTACGCGGAACTGATTACGAAACATACCGAAATGAATTGTTCAAGGTTCACAATCCGAAGGGAATTCCCCTCTTGATTGAAACACTCAAATTGAAGGGGAAAGGCTGTTTCAAATATGTTTTCATCACTTACTTCATATTATGCTTTGGAAACAATATTCCCTTTTTTTTCTAGATCTAACAACTTTGTTTGAGCTTAACTTCAACAATTCTTGTTTTTAGAGTGTGTTCATTGTTGTTCAGTTTACAATTTTTGATTTGATCAAAACATGCTTCACCAAAAATCCGGAAAACTCAAATTTGATTTCCAGACATGTTCGTTTGCATTTAAAATTATGCTCAACGTCCAAGGCCACAAAAACAAGTATCAATCTTAACCACGCCACCGTTCAATTACCATCCATGATAATTATGAAATGGAACCGCCATGTGGTTGAGGTTAGGTAGCAAAACAACCAACAAGGTGAAACTAATTCTCAATTACTTATTCGTTCCGTCGATCTTATACAGACAGCAGCTATACGGAAGGAACCACACGGTACGGTCAATCAATCTTGTCTGATTCATCAACTTTCAATCAGCAGCTCATGTTTTTTTTGTCTTCGACGAATGAATACCAGTCAATTCATTTATTTATTACATAACACGCGCGCTCACGCCAAAACAGCTGGTCGAGCAATTATTACAAATCAAAGTCAAAAAACACTTTCATCACTGCACACGTGAGTGACACATTTTTTAGTGGTTGGTTTTTTTTATATGTTTTCTGCCACAGTTGGGGGCGCGTGACAAAAGCGTTCCAATTTTACACAAATAGTCAACGTCAATTTTATTTGGCAATCGGAGCAAACTGCTCACTCAAAAAATGTTCATGCACGGTGAGTGAAATTTAAACAAAACATGTTGAAACTCCATCGAATTTAGGAAGTAATGGATCAGAAATAATTTAAAATAAAGTTCAATAGATTGAAATGAAAGGCCCCTGTCAACATGAAAGTTTTTGCATAGATGCAGGCGCTGTCAAAATTTTCCAACTGTGCTCATTGATTGCAACATGTGGGTATATTTTTCCGTATGAAAAAGAGCCAGGAGTAGTGTGATTCGGTGCATTTCAATGGCCACTCCTTCAACCTATCGAAAAGATAGTTTGCGGAGGTACACAATGTTTACCGAAATTGAATCGCTTATGTTTCTGCTTCTGATCGGACTAAACTAAGCCGAGGCTCACGTTAACGTCAGTGATAAAAGGCATTCAATATAACTATGGTCTCAATTATGGGTGGTTTCAGTGGTCATCAGCATTCAAAATCCATGTATGGTGTCGGTAGCTGAAAAGGAGTATGTAGATAGCCTATCAATTTCAGCATGAGATCTTTTTTCGGTATCGCTTATTGATATCATGATAGTTGTTGGAAATCGAGGAGCAGTCAGATTGGTTCAACCGCTAATCGTTTGTTTTAACATTAACTTTACTTCAAATTGAAAACAAGATATATTTCTAACAAACTACTGTTTTAGGGACTTCCATCTGCGAATATCCATATAATTTTTCATTAGGTAGGCATTTTTATTTATAACTGGATTAACCGTTTTGAAAACAATAATCTTGGTGTATCGATGAATTTTCTTTTTTTAAGAAAGAATGTCAAATATAAAGATTGATACGAGAAATCCAAACGATTAGATGTATTTTTAATCAGGTGCTGTAACATAGTGATGTTTTAAAACGTCATTATTTAAAATAACTTATTTTATTATTATTAAAATTAAATTGTTCAGATTGACTGAGTAGGCGGCGACCGTGACTGACTCCTGAAAAATTGTTCTATTTTTTATTTGTGACTTGTTTTTTTGTGACAAAAATTCAGAAAGAAGTTGGATAATTTGAGTTTGTACCACGTTTATTCTAGTTCTGTTAGTGTTTTGAGGTCTGAGAGCTCCAGTGATTGAATTTTGCTGAGCATGAATTGATCAACCATCTCTCGCTCAACGCTTTACTCGGAAGCAAAGGTTGCTTTGAGGCAGCGAAAACGACAAAACCGATGATGCATACGCTCTCACATAGCCCGCCTTCAAGAAGCAATATACATTCGAGGCAGCGAATCCAAAAAACCAAACGAATGGCTCTCACTCATCTCCTGTTACATTCTTGACGGAACCGAATTCAAAAGGCAGAGCAAACCCGAGTCTCCTCGTTTGTGCCTGGATCGAATACCCGAGGTTTTTCTGCTATTGCTATTATTGCACAGCAACCGCACGCAGGCAGCTAGTTTTTTCGTTTCTTTTCCTCCCCTCTCCTTGCTTCATACGTTGCGGGCCTGTGCAATGCGATGAGTTCGGTTGTTGTCGTTGTTGCCTCAACCTTTGCGGCGAGGTTGAAGATGTTCTCCTCAACGCAGCTATCGGCTTGAGTCCATCAAATTCAATAACGTAAATGAGTATGTGTGCCTCGTCTATTTCATGCATCATGTAGCGACCGAACGTTGAGAGAGTTCGTTCTGAGCAGCGAACGGATAGTGTCTCTCGGAGCAGATCCTCCTCATGGGGAGAGGTTTGAATGAATGTATATGTATCGTCTCCTGTAGTCCTGTATTACTATACGAGGCCTCAAAGTGTGTATTTTGAATGCCTCTGATGAGAAAATGGTTGAGGCAGGAGACTGAAATAAACGGAGAATCATCGTCAATGATCACACAAATTGTGAAGCCAATGATTGAATTTGTGGTAATTTGTGGCAATTTGTTAGGGAAAAAGAGAAGGTTTGAGTTAAAATGAGAGAAACTAGTGCTCAGAGAGAGTGAAAATGTGCTAATTGTTGCAAATTGTTGCAATTTGTGAAGCTTTGTGGAATTTTGATCATTACCATTCCAAATGCAAAGAATTCTCTCTCCACTGCAATCCCTTGGGTTGAGGATTTCAATCACTGGAGAGCTCAGTTCATTATCGAAATTAGTGCAGAGATGTTAAAATCGCGAGTCTACATACTCGCACTTTGCCCTTCTTTGCAGAACGATTTTATTTCGTTAAACTCAATCTGCAATGATGCTATCTAAAGTTCAACTCGGAAAGCATCAGGAAGTAAGCTTCGGGTAAACTCGGCAGGAGTAAACAGCAATCGGGGGAGAAACATCAGCGAAGCAAAAGAACAGTTCAGCGAATTAAAGAAAAAATCGTTTTCGTTCGGCAGCCGAACACATCAATCGGACAACGCATGGGGGCGTGGCTAAAAGTGATTGATACAAGGGAACGGGAAACGAGCGAGAGAAGGGTGCGAGGAATGTTAACTCGGTCCGTCGGGCAACGATCGCTCGTGAGCATTCGTGTACGGTAAGCTTCGTTCTGTTGTTTCATTGGTGTGATTTTATTCCTGCGAGGAGGGGAAAACATCAACTCGGAACTGTTCTCTTCGTTTTGTGTGCAATCACGTCATGATTGGAACGAAGATAAAATCAATCTGCACACAACAAGTTAAACTCGGAAAAAATCAGCCGAATGATTCTTTCCGAGGCGAGTTTAAACACCGCTGAATTAGTGGACGATGTGCATTGGCTGTTTAAATAGCTGGCGCGGTACTGGAGCTGGAAGGAAATTACACTAAAATCACACTACACTTGATACTTCCATCAACTCATTCTACAAATCAGAGCTAAGTACATATACCTTTATTGTATCCAAATTTAAATGTTTAGTTTAGTAAGGTAGTTTATACACGCTCATTTTTTACAATCATTTTCGAGTTTTTTTTCCATCCGTTTTATGTTTTTTTCCTGAAAACGCTATTATTGTTCTTTTTGAACCATATTGAACTATTGAATTTCAACCATTTTCAAAGTTCTAGTTCAATTTTTAATGGCAATGGTTACTATGATAACTTTTTGTGGTGAAACACTCAACAATCAATTGACGGATTTCATGCCAAATCTCACGAATTTGGCCTGACCCTCTCATGAATTCAATGAAACTTTTTTGGCATAAAGATCTTACCTAGTAAAGCAACTTGGCATACTAAGTTTTCCCAAAAATTATCTAGACTAACATTTGAAAAGGGCAAAACTATTCAGGCAAAAATTTTGTAAACATTTTAAGCTCGAAAATTACAATTACTCCACAAATGTGGTTCATAGCAGAGTTTTAGAAAAATGATTTAATTTTTGGGAGTTACATATTGATTTAAATTATATCCTACGCTGAGAAAATGCATTTTAGAAACTAAAATACAATTTCGCGATAAATGCCTTCTCGCAATTTGATGAATTTTTTTTTAAACCAGGTAATAATAAGGCCTACAAGTCGTCCATATATTACAAGTTGTGCATATTTAAGGGAAAAAATTCTAACAAAATCTAATTAATGTTTTTTTTTTAATTATGTAATTTATTTTTTCAGTGTAGATTTCCAACCTTCAATTTAAAACTATTAATTTAAAAACATTAAATTAAATCGTTTAACTACATTACTAATCGTAATATCAATACAAAAGACATTTACAGCTTGAATTACAAGAAAAAACACTTTTTGTTTTTACCTATTTTAATCGTTAGAATGTTGCTAGGTAGCATTTTTTAATAAAAATTTAGAAATCTGAATCAATAATCAATTTTTTTTATTTACTTTAAAAAAAAAACAGACAACTGTAGAGCACAGCTTTGGAATTGCAGTGAAAATTTTTAAATTTAAATCTATACTATCTGCAATAGAGTGCCCCAAATGACCCGACATTTGAAAAAGTTATGCGCTGCATGCTTAAATTGATCCTAGGCCTAGTACAAGGTCTCATGCCAAATTTGGGCTAGATCGGATCACGGGAAGGGGTCGCTCAACGAGCCTAAAGTTTGTATGGGATTTTGAGACATTTGGTTCGGGAGGAACATGAAAATCTAGTTGTTCATGAATAACTTTGGTCCGCTTCGGCCGATATCTTTTGAAAACGGTTTTTCTTAAAGCCTAAACTATGACAAATATTTCATCCGAAGACTCCATTTCAATTCGACTTATAATAAAAAAAGTTATTCGACTTCAAAAATGGGGTAACTTTTTTCAGGGTGATATTCATCCCTGTTAATGCTGCGTTAAAATGTTCGAAGCAGTGTCTCTCAATAGTGATGAATATCACCCTTAAAAAAGATAGCTATTTTTTAAGCTAAATTACTTTTTTATCTTAACTCGAATCGAAATGCAGTCTTGGGATGAAATATTTTTAATAGTTTAGGCTTGACGAAAACCGAACCGGCCGAAAGAACCCGAAATCGGCCGAAAGGGACCAAAGTTATTCATGAAAAACTGGATTTTCATGTTCTCCCGAATAAAATGTATCAAAATCCCATACAAACTTTAAACTCGTTGAGCGACCTTTTCCCGTTTTCCGATCTGGCCCATATTTGGCATGAGACCTTGTACTAGGCCTAGGATCAATGTAAGCCTGCAGCGCATAACATTTCATAAGCTTGAAATTAATCATACAAATTTGGGGCAGTCTAATCTGTGATCAGAATCAAGTTTTTTTTAAAAAATCTTCTTATACCTAATTCAAATGGAAATATTATACAATAATATACAATCCACACGAAGATTATACTAATTTTTCTTCCAAATTTGTAACTTTTGAAATCTTTAAAATCTGTAATTTGGATTGTTTTAATAAAATTAAAATAATTAAAAAATTTATTTGCGAAACTTACCGAAACAAACATTAAATTATTATATTTTACAAAAATCATTGATACCATCAATATTCGGGTGTCGCATAATGTCTAGGAATCTGGGGGCTTAACCCTCAAATAATAGATTAGGGTGTGAAGAACAAACCAACTAAAAAATCTTGTTTAGAAGTTCTGCAAACGTGGTCCTTCAAAAAAAGTCCACTTTTCAAAGATTTGATAAAAATCTGGGTCCTTTCATTCACATTCACATTCCTTCATTCACACAAAGTTTATGTATATTTTTTTTATAATTTTATTCGTATTTCAAACTACACGTAGAATATAAAGAGTGATCCAAATTTATATCACAGTCCCCAATTTCACAGACATTATTTATGCAGTTAATATACATATGTGTGTGTTTTTCATAGTCTCAATTAATTTTAACTGAATGTAGATGCCAAAATCACATCCTTATCTAAAAATTATATAAAAGTTCGAATCCTTACTTTTAGACTGACTTTTCAATTTGAATTCTAAGTCAAATTTTTAATTCTTAGCCTGAATTCTGAAATCTTTAATTCTGGACTTCAGATTCTAAAATAATAACGTAAGGTTGGTTGGCCATAACCAATTTCGATTAAAAAATGGGTGTTTTTGAGTTGTGTGTTTCCAATTCATTGCATTCAACCTCAATTCTGTATAACATTAAGGAGTGTATTCGAAAAAAATGCAACCCTTTTTTTATTAATAACATCATGAACATGTATGAATGAAAACTAATGCAATTTTCAGTGAAGCTACCTAACCCTGTAATGTACATATGTGTAAATTTTTGTGACGTTCTGTCAAGTGGTTTTTGAGATATTGTCCAATACAGAAAGTCATTGAATATTTGTTTTCAACAGGATCAGGAAAAAACCAGGAAATCCCCAGTGAAAGACCCAAAAACAACTTTAAATCAACTATTCCACTGAAGCTTATATGGTAAATCATTTAAGGAGTCCAATAGTATTTATAAAAGTGCTAATCCGTTCTAATTTTCACTTAATGATGCGAAGATGATGAATTCCACGAAGGTAGGGAATATTAGATGTATTATCAAGCGCAAATCAAAAACTTCGATTGGGAAAGTGACAAAAAAAAATTTTTCTACTAGTTCAACTTGCTGGCTAATAAACACGTCTGACTTTATTTCTGCAAGAAAAAAAAGCTGCCCGTCGTAATAATAAACAAAATAGGGGAGATAAGGGCATAACGAGCACCCGGGGGATAATAAGCACTCCTTTTTCCTACAAAAGTACGTATTTTCTTAAATAAATTTTCATAAGGATTTGTTTCGTACTTCCTATAGTATTTATTTTTCACAAGAAAAAGAATCTCCATTATCATCTTTACAGAGATATTAAAAAAAACCAGCAAGGTTCTCAAGTAACGAAAATCTTATAATTTTTGAGCACCATTAAATAAGCTCTTATGATCTTTAAATCATCTTGATCTATAATATACGCACAACAACACGATGTACACATCGTTTCTCAATTTTCACCATCATAAAATTTTTGATTTTTCACTTAAATCTATTTTAAAACACGTTTTTACTTAAATTTGTTGGCTCGGGGCGAACAGAGCACTATTAATCGGGGCACGATGAGCGTTTTTTGCCGTATAATCTAGCAGCGAATTCAACTCGATGTAGTCAACTGAATTATAGAGCTTCAGCTTGACTAGTTTACAGCTGACGTTGTGGCCTATTGGTAAGGTGTCGGAGAGGTTATCAAAAGACTTGAGTTCGATTTCTGTTCGAGGTGATTTTTTTCCATTTACCATTCATGATCAATTTTTTTTATTGTTACATTATACGGCTAGTAGCATCATCCGCCAAACAAAGCACCAGAAACATAATGTATGAGCGTGTGTGAATTGCTTGTATTCTACAAACACACCTAGATAATTTTGTTATTGCTTTGTTTGATGAATCTACGACTCACCTGACTTCATCGAGTTGAGTCCGCTGCTAGATTTCCCGGCAGAAAACGCTTATCGTGCCCCGATTAATGGTGATTATACTGCCCCAATATGCCCCTACAATGACTGGTTTTCAGCTTTTGGCAATTTTTTTTTAATTGCATTTTTTAACGCTTTTATCTAGCTTTTGAAGTTTCAGCCAACTAAAAAAAAACTGTTTTAGTGTTCAAACACGAAACAATGATGTAATTCACATATTATAGCTGTTTTCTATGGTTAAATAAGCGTTTTCCTTAAGGTGGCCATTATGCCCTTATCTCCCCTACGGTGGTCAAATCGTGCGCAAAATATTGGAACCGTTAGCAGGAAAATATTTTGAAAAAAAAATACGTGAAGGATAGCAGAACTCTTTCGCGGGCAACTGGTAGTTTTCCAGCCAGAAACTTTTCGTTGACTTAAACTAAAAAATTTAGCAATAAAAAAAAAGATCAGAACATGAGCCTGATTCTCATTTTGATCTAGGTGATAACTCTGATGCAGATCCTGCCCCATAGCTTATCATAATCCTTACCTTGGTTTTTACACTGATGAGGATTGTTTTACGAATCTTATTTTTACTGATGATTTGACCAATGACTTTTTATGTGATGCTTAACCAAATTTTGATTCTAATCATATTATATTAATCCTTATCCTTATCCAGTTCCAAATACTTCCAAATATCTGAAACTTCCACGAAATTCTGGCGACAAAACACTAGCGCCAAATGAGGGTTGACGGGTTAAGATCCAAGCTCGAATTTTAACTTTTTTCACGCACACTCAAGCACCAGTGCAAATTGCATTGTTGTATACCATATAAACATAAACATTGTGTGAGTGAAGTTACACTTGATTTTCTAAGAATTAGTGTGATGATGTGCTTCCACTTAAAGCTTGAATGCAAAGCTGCAATGCTTGTGTGGAAAGCTGCAAAGCTTGGATCCCATCTCGCAGGGCGGCAGCACCATAAACATTGTGTAGGTGACGCCAACGATTTGTTCGAAAAAACAACAGCCCGACTAACTTGATACTTGGAGATCTTTGATCTGATGCTGATTTAGATCATGATCCTTATCCTAAATTTGATTGTGAAGCTTTGGAGATGCTTTGCTGATAACTTCATCATTGTTATCCATGCTATTCTAAGTTAAACAAAAAATAAAGTGTATTGCTTACATTCATTTCCAGTACAATCCTCAAACGCAATTTTCATTAGAACCGTAAACTTAATCAACTTAGGTGGTTCGCCCCACATCTTTTTGTTCGTTCGTACTGCAAGTTTTCGCTTGTGGGGCGAACCACTCCACTTGCTCCTACTAATGTAAGGTGGTAAATACGAAATTACGGTCTTGAACAAAGTTTATTCAGAGGAAAATTTCTTTTCAAAATTTATAAACTGGCACAAAAACCATTAGCAGGCTCGGTTCCACAGAAGAAACAGAAGAAGAAATAATGTTGATTTTTCAGTACAAATTATTCAATTTTTTCATACATACCTAAAGTCCAAATTTACTCATGTAAAAGTTACTTAAAAATTTTGCAAAAAATCATGGATTAGATTTGTACCAACCATCCCCGGGGTTTTGATAAATTCAAAAATGACTGCACCATATATCGACAATAGCCGAATTCAACCGGCTCCAATCCCAGATGGGCGTCTTCGCTTGCATTCCCGCTAAGGTCATTGGAATTTATCTCTCCTATCCGACACCATCCGGTGGTATTGATTGCTCGATTGTGTCTTATTCGGTCATCAGCGATGACGTCTGAATTGCATACATTAGGTAGCTCCATAGATTAGCAGCATAGACGATTACATAGCTTCTCTTCTTTCTTACAGATGGCGCAAGAAAGCAGTGAAAGCATTTTGTCATTGTAGATTATCTCTGAATTAGGGCATCATTACAGATGACTATTTTAGGAGCCCCTTAATTCACTTTTCTTGTATTCAACTACCCTACTGATGCTTTGAGGGATGAATCGAACTCTGAGGGTGTTGGATTGCAAGTTGCCATTCAGCGCAGCGAGCTTACATTAAAATAAACCCAAAACCGAGCTCGTTAATCACGGGTGGGAAGTGGTATAAATATTTTATTCAGAAATATGACTTCATTCAGCCGTCCATGCTGATTATGACACTCCGGACCTCCTCCGGGTTGTTTTGTTCCATTTTAACGCCCGCCTGATCCATTTCTTTCAGCTGCCAACCGCATTATGTCATGGGAGGTTTGTAATTGTGAGCTCGTGCGTACGTGAGGATTAATCGGATTCCGGCTTGCGTAGAGCTTATCGATCACGATTTCGTCGGTTGTTTTTCACTGGGCTTACTGGAGCACAAACTCTTTCAGATCACAATTTCAATGTAGCTACGTTCTTTTGATGAAAGTGACCACATTTTAACAAATGTTTTCTTTTAAATCGTCCGCAATATTGCACAAATCACAGCCAATGCTGCATTAACTTCGTCTGATACTCAATTGTGGGTGAAATGGATTGTGGGTCAGTCGATTAAGTCATCGATTTCGCTCGGTGACACTTTCTGAATGGATCGGTACGTCATCGATTCCCAAACCCACCCCCCAATCCGGGGAGACTTTATTACGCTACTTATCCGTTCGCATCGTACGCAATCGAAGAAATTCGTGACGATTACTTGCAGCAAATTGTGCCGATCGTTATCGGTGAATTATACGGGGTTGTTGTTGGAGCCGGCATTCACGCAATTGCCAACGATGATCAGTAAATATCTGGATAGTTGATAACGAAAATACTTCTTTCAGTTTAATTTTTTCGTGTTGTAATAAAATAAATTTTGTTTTTTTTCTAATAAATATTTTTGTTATTATTTTTTCACATGAGAAACATTTTAAAGTGATGAATTTCAAAAATTCAAAAAAAAAAAAACAATTAGGTACTCAAAACTTTGTTGAAAAATTTTTGAGCTTAAAGCATTGTTGTTTTGCTCCATTTGGTACATTTTTCTAGAACAATAGATCTAATATATAACAATAGATTTTGTTGATAGGTCGAAAAAACTAAGCTGTGCAAAATTGCCGCTCAATCGGATTTAATACCCTAAATAATTTCTCAACAGGGGTCCAGAAGAAATAGGGAAAATTTAAAATTTCGTATTTGAAGCCAAATGACATGGAAATGCATGAAATGTCGAGATCTGGTGTTAAATCGAACCAAATTTTTGGCTGGATATTCATTTTTTGGGCATTTCAATGGATTTATTCGGAATATCTAAGAATTGGCTTGAAAAATAAATGTTAACTCGCTTCAAACCGCATGCTTCGTACATGCAAATTCATGAACTTTCACAAAATGTGATGAGAATTACTTGTCGGTTGATTGAATTACCGCATTTTATTGTATTTGACGATAATTTTGTGTGTATCCTCATTTCCTTAGATTTGAGGGACTCAAAACTTCTCAGGTATCATTTTCTACCCTAAAAACTACTTCATGCCAAATTTCACATCAATCAGCCCAGTAGTTTCTAAGTCTTCGAAGAATACATATATACAAATGTTTCGATACCGATACCACCATGGAAAAATAACACTAAAAAACTCTGTTAAAAGGACCACTCTAGCTTCATAAAACCAAGTAGTCATAAAACACTCGGAATAAATAGATGAGCTAAAAAAAAGTTTGATGTCTTCAAAAAAGTTTTACGAATAACTATGTTTTACAATATTACAGAATAATCTCATCAAAGTTGTGAAATAATTTTCGTATCTCTAAAACGTTATGAGCCACTCTAGGGTAAAGTATCTAGTTTTCAACAGTTTGTATCTAGATTTACACGATTATCATGTGCAGCAGTGTTTAAAAATGATTTATTTTCACACTGTAACTTTTTTATCTTATGAAATGATCATTTTTCTTCATTTTGAACTCTTTTCTGTGATCATAAGTTTAAAAATTATGTTTTTATGGGCAATTTCGAACCTCTTTCCAAAGATCTAGTTTTCGACGTGTAAAAATTTAATATTTCGCTAATAAATATCCTCAAACATGGACAGTCTGGACATGCTTTTATTTTTGCAGCCGAAGTGTTAAAAATTTAAAAAAGGAATTAAAATATTATAGATAAAAAAAAACATAGAAAAAATATGATTTTCCATTTACTATATTTTGATTTATTCGATTGATTTCATAAATTATCCTCAATCTGAAGAATAAGAGGCAGTTTTCGCTACTTCAGATGATCGGATATCACTCTTTATTTTAGGTAGTCGATCATGTTTGTTGACCCGTTCTTGGAAGAAGCTTTATCATCTTTAAACAAAATACCGAGAAACTTGCCATTCATTGAAGCAGAATCAGTGGAATGTTTTGAAGTTCCATTTAAAATCTACGGCCAAATGCTTGACTCCTCAAGGTTCAGAGTTATCGGACATCTGCTTCTTCAGAACCCTAGAACAAACCTTATATTCAGACTTTAATGTTTAAACAAGACAAATAAGCTTACCATAAGCAGTTCAATTTTTAGATTTTCATCCTCGGCTCTCTATTTGCAAACTGCTTGTTTATCAAAAATATCAAAATACCATGGAAACCAAGGTGTGTATATATAGGAGGTGTTATAGTTTGCAAAATTCTCTAATCAGCCATTTTGGTTTTGCTACAACGGAACTCATGGAGTTTGTTTACCAACATACACTGATCAGCTGAGCAAATATTCTAATGTTTGTACACAAACTCATTGAGTGCCCCGCGCACTCCTCGCCTACTAACTGTGAAAATCGGAGAAGCTTGTGTTTTAATAAACCTTGTTGGTCGTGTTTACTGTTTGCTGCTGTCGAAAATAAAGCATTTTCCGACTTGTCAACCGAACAGCTGATTTCTCATGTTTACAATTTTCGGCACCTGGTGGTAGGGTAAAAATAACAACAACACTACGCATGTTCAATGGCGGGATAGTAACGAAACCAAATTGGCGGTGTAATAGTTATGCCAAACCATGGTTATGCAAAGTTCTTAATTTTTAAACTACCTAAAATTAAATAACTGTAGACATATGAAATACTTTGAAGATAATGTTGATGTTATGTAATGTTAATTTGAAAAAATAATTCCTTATGAAGAAATAATTGAACAGTGCAAATCTCTTAAGTTCAAAATGGCGACCGGTAGGTGTTTACATTTTTCAAAACAAAAACAATAAGCTACCCTACCATCATCTGTCTCAGGAAATGCTCTATTAGATTTCATGTGAACTTTCAGCACCTTTCAGCACTAGTTTTCGACAGTTTAAAAAAACAGTTAAAATTCGATAAAGTGTTCTGCCCATCGATTACCATCATTTGGCCCTTGTGTGAATAAAAGGTGAGTCTTTCCATGTTACCTTTAAATTAATTATTTTGTCCTATTAAACAACTTTATTTCCAATATTTTTATGTTCAACAGATACTAGAATTAGAGACAAAAATTGAAAAATAAGCACATATGAAATATGGAATTTTGGAAAAATGAAAAATAAACTGGTTGAACTAATATTCAAATAACTCGGACCGAATAGCAAAAATTTTAAATTTCTGTTTTGCATATTGAGAATAAATTTGTTATCGATCATCATTGTGTAAATTGGAACAAATATTTTTCCCAAAGACTGCAGTACGATTGAACATGAATCAAAAAAGGATTGTACTTAGGCCCCAAATTGTCGTCTAACATAGGATTGCCATCCGTCCCGCAAAAGCGGGACATTTCCTGCAGGATTTTTCATAATTTATGTAATACATTACTGAATAACTCTTAAGTTCTTAACATTACAGTAAGAATATGATTTAGTTAAGCATTTTTGGAGCACGTTCAACCAATGTATGAAGAAAAAAATTGGTTAAGTTGCTTACAAAAATTATAAATTATAGAAATTTAGAGATTAATTTTTCCGCCGGAATCTTGGTTAAACTGCCTTATATTATAAAACACTCTTTTCGAGTCAATTGTTCAAAGTATATAAAGATGGAAGTTAACTTGAGTTTTCAATTTTTCAAACAAATTGCCAAACAAACAAATTTTTATACAAATTACACAAAGATTTTTTACGCGGTTTCAAATCCACCGTTTGCATGTACGACTTGAAATATTTTCTCCCAAACTTTGTAATTCGCAAAAACCGTTTAAAATAACGGAGCATATGGCATAAAGTTGAAAGTTTGCTCTTTCTAATGTATTTATTTTCGTTTTGGTATGTTTGCAACTTTCAGAGATTGTTCAATGAAAACCTGAAATTTTTAAAAGAAACAACTCCAAAAGTGCCACTTAACTTCAAAATCGTGACTTCAATGAACTTTCGCATATAAAGTTGGTTTCAAAACTCGTTTAAAAAAAAGCTAAACGATTTTTTCATTCTTTGAGGTTGGGTCTTTAAAAAAATGTCTATAAAACATGTTGTTTCAAAATCACTTTCCACCGATAAGGCCGATAAATTAAAGTAACAAACTAAAATTCAGTTTTTTTTTTCTAATTAAAAAATTGTGCAATATAAGCTCAAATTCAACTTCATATTCGTGATTTGAATTCCTCAACGAAGTTATCATTTTTATAACTTAAACACCGGACGAAATACGAGATATCTCGTTTATTTCTTGTGTGAATGTGTTACACTCAGAAGCGTTAATCGAATCTTACAAATTTAATAATTACATTATTGTGCAGGTTCCGAGTTCCGCATCCAGGAATCGCCCGATGGTCTTCAGCTGGCTGCACGTACTCTCCTGATGCAAGTGTTCTCCATTACGGTCCAATAAACAATGACGCGCAATGCATTTGATTCCTTGCGACGCCGTATGTGAGATAGTGTGTGTAGGAGTCAGTATAGTGACTGCGTATTCGTAATTATACCAGATATTGATCAAGACCAAGTTGTATCCAAATCCTATATCGCACAATCATATTCAAAGGAATATAAAACAACAGCTTCGGAAGTTCAGAGATACTAAATTTGTAAAATTTGGTCCAGTTGTTTCTGAAATATAGAATGTCGAATATTGGTGTTTTTTGGAATAAGTTTTTTCGCGATCCCGTGTTAATTTGATTGTGAATCTCATTTTCGAGCTGAATCTGAATCTAATTTTGAACCTGAATTTACAATTTGAGTTTTGGAAATGTTTTCAAATTCCAATACAATTTCTGGAATGTACTAAAAACGACTTCCGAATTTAGATTGCCGATTAGAATTTAAAAAGTAAGCAAAGATTTGACATTTGTTTCAGAGCCCTCTGTCATGAATTTTTGATTTAAATCTGTATTTATTAATTCAATTATTTATGCTTAGTCCGACTTGCGAATCTGAATCAGAATATGAATTTCCAATTAGGAAGCTGCTTCTGAGTGTTCAGTTCTGGAAGTTTTCAAGCTTTGAAGCTATGGAATGTTTGAACTCTTCATAAGAATGAAATTAATGAACTTCTAATCTAAATATGAAACGAAAACTCGGGATGATTTCCAATTGATTTTTCACTTCCAAAAAATTATTATCGAAATATTGAAAATGCATATTAGTTTAAAAAAACCGAACAGATGATTTCCGGACAGACAAGTGGTGAACGCGGTTGTTAGTAAAATTCAAGTATTTTGGACAGAATACGACACATGATTCTAATTTGGAATGAATTTCAAAAACAAATTTGAAACGACGATTTTAAAACAAATTTTCAAATGATGATTTGAATCGGACTGGATGCAGAATCCGGAACATGAAAACAGATATGCAATTTTTGGAACCAGAACCTCGGAAATGAGTTTAACGCCCCCCTCCCCGTTCCTACGGCCATGGGTTGAGCATTATAATTATAAAGTGGCTTAGCAAATGTTTCGATAAAATACCAACATGGAAAAATAACACTATAACACCGAAAAAAAACATAATTAATACCATTCTAACTTCATTTAAAAAAATTGAATAAAACATTCAGAAAAGATAAAATTTAAGTGTCTTCAACAAACTTTCAATAATACAGAATAATGTTAGCCTTCATCTCATCAAAGATGGGAAATAATATTCGTATCTCTGAAATGTTATGAACCACACTATAATTGTTTTCAAATATCCGCGCCGCTGTGAAATTTTGTCCAAGATTTAAAATGTGTTAAATTTAAGGGTAAATCATGAATAATACTAGTTTACAGCATTTCTGAACTAAGTAAGCTGAAGATCACTTTTAATATGAAATCGTGCGCTGAATCCAAAAATGATATTCCATAAAATCTGAATAGATCAGTTTTTAAGTAATGCTCCAAATATTAAATTATGGAAAAATTAAAAAAAGAACTTATACTTAGATTCAAATATCTCGGACTGAATAACATAAATTTGAAATCTCTTTTATTCATATTGAAAGTGAATAAAAATGCTATCGATCATCATTGCCTAATTTGGGACAGATATTTTACCTGAAGACTGCAATACGATTGGACTTGAATCAAAAAAGAATTGTATTTTGGCCGAAAATTGTCGTCTAACAAGTAAAACACTTGTCTCAATTTAAACTTAAAGAAATTTATTCATAATTCATAAGTTCCAACATTCATAAAAAAGTTATTCCAATATTTTGTGTTACTCTCGAGCAAAATACATCAAGCAACCCCTCCCCATGGTCAGAAGGTCAGAAATTTGGCATGTGACCTTCTCGTAAGCTGATAATCAATTTTAGCTTAGATCGAGTGACATTTATATATCCTAATTCATAGGTACATATTCTGACTGGTTCGTCAAGCTGATTAATAAACGGGCCTAACTTCATTTCCTCAAGGTATATACGCATCACACGGGTAAAATAAAAAAAAAGTACGATGGTCAAATCGTGCGCAAATTATTAGGTCCGCTAGTAGGGAATAATTATGAAAAATTCTGTATTCTATAACAAAACGAACTTTTTTGCGGGTACCTGGCCGGTTTCTTGCCTTTTTTCGTTGACAAGTTTTGCCTGAATGTTCCGGAGATAAACAAGGAGAGAACTGGAAGTCAAGTACCTGCCCTGAGGAAGCTGACGATCTCTGGAAACTGCAAATCTGTCAGTATTCCTTAGCGATTGATACGGTGAATGGCTTAAAATACAAAAAATACTTCCTTCAAGCGACCATTTTCGTTGCATAGCCCTTCAATAGGTCTAACAAAGTTGATTCTCTATTTTGGTTGGATCTGGAATCGTGCCATTACGAGAAAACTGTGGTGGAATAATGCAAGGGATGAATCATCCGCGAGGATGACAATCCCGGAAAAGATAACAACATGTGGTGAAGTAATCAATAGTGAAACATGTTGATTTTGTGCCGAAGGAGGAGAATCGGCTAAATTTGTCATAATTGATTGAAAAGAAAGGTGGTTCCTACTATACATTATAGATGGCGTACGTGGTGCCCAAAAATGAAAGCAAAAAAACTTCTTCATTGAACGGATATCTCGAAAATCTTTTACACATTACATAACTACACTGAAAAGTTAATTAATTTTCATCAATGCATCCTAAAGTTATTCCCAAAAAACGCTTCATTTTTTCGAAAACACTCCTTACCATATTTTTTTTATTTTTTCGCATCTTTGAAAAACGTATAAATGAATTACTGTAGCCAAACATAGACTAAGATTCGTATAAGAGTCACGTTACAGTCAAATCAGAGTCCCAAAACTATAAATTTTGTACAAACCGCTTGAGGGATACAGCGGTTTTACTAAGGAGTGTCAAGTTGACCCTCCTAGAATTCTTACGTGTTGAGAAACTCTGAGACAGATGAGGGTTAAAGCATTACAGTAAGCGTCATTACATCATTACAACGAGCTACATCACATTTAGTCATGATTCTGTCCACTAATCATACTGCCAACCAATCGTAATCGATATTAAATTGCCTTTCAATTTAAATGCTTAAAAATAGACTCCTTCTAATCGTCATACAAAACTTCACAACAGTCTTTCCAAAATGCGGAACTTGAACTGTATCGTTGAATCAACGTTTAACAAAGTTGATTGAGTAATTAAAAGCAACGTGTTGTTCCCTTCAAACCTTTACTGGAACTGTATCAACTCCTATATTTCATCTCCGTGAAAGAGGCAGTAAGAGCAATAAATCCACCTCCACAGCCAAAGAGCTAAATCTATTTCTAATCACCACCGAATCATAACCGTGTTTGAGATGAAATGGGACACGACATGTTGTTTATACTCCAGATGTCTCACGTGCCAATCGCCAGCCGTCGTCAGCTGGAGTTTTAGAGCCTTAGAGTCTTAAAGTGTTATGTAAGATAAGTTTTGCTCCAATAAAGAAACGATGTACGCGATGGTATGTTTTAGAAAGAAAAAAAATGTGGCGCCTTTGTGCTCACAATAAATTGCTTTCAGTTTTAAGTTTTACGCGAGGAACTGCCGCGATCATCGACCATCATAAAATGTCAAACCCAAAGTGTGCGGCTGCTCGCGTGAAAGCAATTTCAAACAGACAAACATGGCCCGTAAAGACAGCGCTAAACCAAACAAATCCTAAACTGCAATTGCACTGCGCAAACGTTCAATCCCTCCGCAAACAATCTGGTTTAATCAATCGGAAAGCCATAAACAATGGTCGGCCTTATGTTGGCAGGCTAGCATATTTTTTCAATGGACAATTCAAATGTACTTACCTTGTTTTTTTCTCTCTCTCTCTCTCTCTCTCTTCTGTTCACAGGTATGCGCTGCGAAGGACCACTGAATATGGGGCATAGAAAACTGACCTCGTCGATCCTGATCCGTCTGGCTGAGGTCGAGCAAGACGCCCTTTGAACTGTCAAAAGGTTAAGAAGCTACATCGAACAACACAGTTCGAGGGATCATTAGAGGTTTTAAATAAGGTTCGATTATGTAGCAGGGGTGATTGTTGTTCTGTTGCAAAAATTCGTTCGAGAAATTACACAAGTATGTACCCATAAGTCATCTTTCGTAATCGCAGACAAAGTTGAAAATCATACAGCCCTACTGTAAAAGATAGAAGTAAAAAGGAAAATTATGGGGAGAAAAAAATCAAAATTTCAATATAATAATTATAATCCAAGAATAAAAATTGGAACGAGAATTCAAAATCAGAGCTCAAAAATAAATTCAAAATACAATTTCAAAATTTTAAATTAGCTGTAAAGCTAAGTACCTACCCGCACAACCTGCTATGAATATACGTTTAGCTTTGAATCCATATTTTCTTCGTGAATCAACTTTGACTGGAAGCGTAGTTTTGATTGATCTTTCCAACCATTCTCAAGTAATCAGTCCTGTTACCAATTTACATAATATTAAAACGTTGATTGAAATTGCACCAATGAAAAAGACCCTCAGAGGTTAAAGAAAGCATAAATGTATACTTCAGGAGAACTGAGTCACTTGATTCATAGTTAAGAATAGCTACCGACCGCAGTCCACTGCAATGAATGCGCTGAGGTTTCACACCATAGGATTCGAAAACACCCACAGTCACCCCCTGAGGCTTAACGTTCAAACAGAACCTCAGAGGTCGAACTGACGCACGACTTAAGATTTATGAGTAGGTATGCAATCTGAGAGGTTGCCAAAAAACTTATATACATTTATCGTTTTTGGATATTTTTGATATTAAAGATTTTTAAGCTCAAATTCGAATCTTTTATTAGATTTCGTCTATCATCTCTAGTTTTGCTGTAATTACGTTTTTAAGATTTCAAATTAATCAATTTTTTGAAAAATCTAAGTCTATTAGAAAAGGTAATATTAAAAAAAAATATTTGGAAAATGTTGAAAAAACTTACTAACTGCAATGTCACACAATCCGGCTTTCTAGGCCAACGCAATACCAACTATGCTACAGAAGTCTGCAATAAGAAGTACACCTGGTGAATTCCGAACAAAGCGTGAATCTTCAATCCCAGGCAGGGAGAGTTGATTGGTTTGGTTTTGAAGTTACGCCTATAGGCCCTACACGAATAGAAAGATTAACCCCATTTTAAATAGGCGTAACTTCACGTTCCAACGAAAATGCATCATCAGGAAGTTTCGCCCAATTGAATTTTATCAATTTTCTGAAATCGCGTTTATTAAGAGAGGAGTAGGGTCCAACACTTTCAAAAAATCGATTTTTTTATTTTCTTATTGTAAAACATTTCAAGAATGTTGTATCAAATTTCAAGTCAATCGAAGCAAAACTGTAGAAATTATAGACCTTTATCTCCTCTTATCTAATACTGCAAGAGAGAGAGAGCAGAAACTTCAAACGCGTTTTTCTCGAAAGCACATTTTTAAAGTCAGTGGACATCGTCATTTGAAAACTACTTCACCGATTCTTTTCAAATTTGGAACATATTTTCGACATATAAAACACCAAACCCCAACGATTTTCTTTTTTTTTACCTTGGAGAGATTTTACAGATGAAAAATGGCAGATTTTTTCGTGAAAAACCATAGTTTTTACTTCAAACAGCCACAAACATTCCAATTTTTTTTTATCAAAAATTGGTTTAAAAACGTCGTTGGAAATTTTATACAAGTTTAGTGGGCTAACTTGGACGTCTGTTCTCTGTGATATTTCTCAATTCCCACACCCAAAATAATTTTCACTTTAAAAATAAGTGACATCTGTAGTGAATTCTCGCCATACGTAATTTCATTTGAATTTTAAGTGATGGGTCAAGCGAATTTATTTAAGTGACCGGTCAAGTGAATTACACTATGACGTTCGAGTGAAATTTATCTGAATTTCATGGTAAATTTCTAGTTAATTATCTCTCGCCTTTTCAAATAAAAGAACAATTTTAGAACACCACTTCGATTTCAAATACTTACATTACGCTTTCGCCATAAATTTATTGATTGGAAAATTCCATCGTAATCCCAAGGCAGATCGGTTACTGCGGATAGTGCGACTTCTAAATTTTCCCTGCTGCAAACCAGAAAATCTGTCCAGTCCAACCCACAAGCTGAAATATGATAACACCTTTAAATAACTTTTTCTTACATCACGTTTAACATAAACTACCGCCAAAATCGCCTAGTAAAGAATTGGGAAAATCCAAATCCAGCATAAGCTTTAAACGCTGCTCTTTAGAATTTTCCATGTTGAACATTACAACCCGACATTCACTTGAAATTTAAGTGATGGGGAAGTGAATATTTTTTCTCACTTCAAATTCAATTGACGACTGAAGTGAATGTGGATGAATTCACTTAAGTGACTGCCAAGTGACACAATTTAAGTGACTGCCAAGTGAAATGTATATGTCGCACTTGAATGGAAGAAAATCACTGAATCCTTATTTTTAAGTGAAAAATCATGTGTATTTTAAGAGTGAATTTGGGTTCAGTGCATCTGATTTTTAGCAATCTGGATGCACTGATGGTGGCAGAGAGAATATGATAACGATTTTCTCACTTGAAGCCAGTGCGAGAGCTAAATCATTTGAAAATTTACAATCATGGCGACCTTTCCATCATCTCCGATTTAAAATGACTTAAGACGACATTTTATACAACCTTTTAAAAATGCAATGGAATTGCGATTAACAACCGGGGATTGCAATAGAAAGTGAATTATTTGCATTTGAAAGGGTAATGCTCAAATTTCCACAACTGCAACAATTCGCACTTTTTCTCTTTTGTTGCTCTGAGTACTGGTTCTCAAATTTTAATTCAAGTTTACTTATTTTCCCGCACAAATTGCCACAATTTAGCACAATTTTATTCTTTGGTTGCACAACTTGTTTGATCATGGACGGATCATCTCGGTATCGAATTTTGAATACGGCGAATGCGTCAACTTCGCTGTTTAGAGAAAAACGCGTTCAAAGTTTGACAGCTCCATAAGCTCCTAGCAAAAATATTATTTTGTTTCCTTTATTTCTCAAAAACCAAATATCCTTTAGATAACTTTGTACAATCAAAATGTAGGTCTTCGAACGTACTTTTTCACTTAGCTGATAACTTAGTTTGTTTACATTTGGCGCATTCGCCCTATTCAAAATTAGCTACCAATCTCTCTTTATCACAGTCCCTTGGATTTTCCTCGTTTCGACGGGTGCTTCTTTGCTCTATTGTCACCCGCGTGGAAAAGAGTCCAATTTAAAAGTCTTCGACAGCCAATTTTTGCATGACTCTCAAGGATATTCAAGTACGTTTTGGTATATTTACATCTTTTCTAGGACATTTGAACGACAACCTAAAAAAAAAAATTAAAATCAGATGGAAAAAATACCGATTTACTCTGATTATTTTTCGGACGCAAAAACAAAGCTCAAGCTGCGGATCGCCGCGGTAAATTAAATACCAAAAGGTTGGTTAAAATCTAAACAAAAACAAATCTTAAAATCAGCTGCTATTTTTTGCTATTTTTTTAATACGATAGCTTTGAGCGTTCCACTATTTAATCAAAAAATGATAATTTTCAACAATTCATACAGAATAAATCAAGAATTGTTTGTTTTGATATATACGTTTGCAAATTCACCATGAAACATCAATTTGAAAATTTATGCAACTAACCTGGAGGAATTTTTTAGCCAGAACTTTTCTTTATTTTATAAATTTCTTTATTTGAAACGAAGCCAGAACTTTATCTTAGCAAAAATATTCATATTAAATTTAAAAAAAAAAATCCAATTTTAAAGTAATGGGCCTAAACCCCCTTTGACAATTCTAGAGAAAAATAGAAAATATTAAATTGTCGATTTCTGATGTTTTTCAATTTTTCACATACACTCTAATAAAAAAGCTTTTTGAAAATTTTTGCCAACTTTTTTATTATTTTTAACCACTGTGCAGCGATAATATTCCAGCTGCCCGTAGAATTTGTCTTTGTCGTCACTGGTACCTACTTCTGTGGCTGTACACGTTGGAGATGCTGATATTCGACAATCGGCTCAAAACTTCCATTTTCTACATAAAAAAAACTTCAAATAACAATGCTACTAAAGCTTTATGAATCTATTACCTATATAAAGCTAGAAGAAATACCTCAATCGAAAACAAATATTATTTGTTATTTTTTCAATACCAAATACCGGTTACTCGTTTTTCCAAAACCGGTATTTTTGGTACTGATTTGTAAACAAGATATTTATAACCCTCCACTCCATAAAGTAAAAATTTCGAACAGTTTTAGTATGCAAAAAATTAAAAATCATGTTTTTTTCGTGATTAACACCATCAATAACCCTACCTAAATCACTTTAATTGAATGTATAAAATTAATCACTAAGATTGTAGGATAAGTCAAAACTCGTGTCCGTATTGAATTATTCTTGTTCAAATTATAGCTAATACAAACTGTTAATGTATTAGGTACACCCAGCAAACATTTTTGTAGGTATATTTCTCAACAAACTTTGCCTTACGTTTCATATACATTATAAAATCATCTTATATAACTCGAAAAAACAGCATTTACGTACTAAAGTGGAGGCAATATACATACATATTTTTAACTTCTGGCTTATGCGATAAGTGTTGTAAAAATTGAACGATATACAACACCTTTTACCGCACATCCTGACAGTATGCGAGAGAGCGCAAGTTCTGCTCTCAATGCATGCAAACCGTTGCCAGCGACAATATTTGCTGCTTCTCTCATTGGACAGTTTAACCAAATGGACCCTCTGATTTTTAGAAATCTGGTTACACTGCTAATCGCAGAGAGAACAACAAGGTTGTTTTCTCACTTGAATCCCGCACGCGGGAGACGAATTTGCAAACATGGCGCAATTTTGTCATATCCGAGTCGGTAGACTTTAACCGTCCATTTTTACGATCATTTACTTAGTTTGGTAGGAATTACGATTCGCATTAACATTGTTTACGAGTTGAACTGACTTTTCTAATGCGATGTTATGTTTGCTGGGCATTTGGTCAAAAAGTTTTGCAATCTAGTAATTTGCAGTCATACTTTTGTAATTACCTTAACTCTTTGTTTAAACTTATTTTGATCTAATTTATTGCATTTGATATCAAATATAACACAATAGGCTCAAAAAACAAAAACGCATCAGCATTGTTATACAACATGATAACAGCGATAGCGATAGTGAAGATGACTTATGAATGACACAAAGAAAACATGTCTGACTCTATACAAGAGTTTCAAATCACATTTAAATAATAATAAAGTTGGTAAATACATTCAATATAATAAATATAACGATACAACAAATCATTAATATGATCAACATGCTTGTTTTTAATCCCTTGGAGCCAAAGGGTTATGAGCGCGTAATAGCTTGTTTCGAGAAAAAACGCTTTCAAGGGGTTGTTTTATTCCAATTTCCATATATTTTTCCATAATTTGTATTTTTCTTTCGAACACAAAAGTATGTTAATAAGTTTCTAAAAATCTGAAAAAATCACCAAGTAAAGTTTGAATAATTAAAATTGTTGGCATTATTACCTTACAATCGACCGTTTTTGCTTTTATACCCCTGGCCCTGAGGGCCTTAATTGAGCTGTCTTTAAAGCAATTTCCCTAAAACTCCGCAAAAGGATGACGTCATTTATCAAGAGAACTAAAGCATCAGCCCAATCAACTATGTTGTCCAACATTCGTAGGTACAGCTCCATTCGATACAAACAAAAGCCATGTTCCCTAAGTTATCAGTTTTGATTTTTTTTTTGTTGGAAGCTTTTTGAAACAACATATGTTTTAATCTTATATTAATACTTTGTTTTTTTTAACAAGGTCATTGGATTTTTCAACCACTGGGTATCCTTCATTCTCATTGATATTATCGGTTGAAACAGATTATTGTTTCAAGGAAGATGGCAACAATTTTTTTTCTCATTTCGTTGAAAAGGAGGCTTAACTCAGATTTTGTTTTTGATAAGGTCGTATGAACCAATATAAACAAAACTGAGTTATCTACTGCAAACGATTGACAAAGATGTATTCATTCTATGATAAGAATAAGACTAGGTGATTAAACATTTTTCGAATAGGCATTCGAAAAATGAAACAGATTGTGTCATCAGCGATAGACTTTACAATAGACTTTCTGTGGCTCATAAACCATTTATCCCAACATCACGCAAATCAGTTTCTCCGGATAATGCGCAAGCTGGCAACCCTTTCCCACCCAGATTGTCTGTCTGTTGCTCCATATTGCAGCAGATCTACTTCTCAAAATTGGCCTACACCCGGGTGTTCTACACCCCCTACTTGCTAGATCCTACTAGCTGAGCTATATAGGTTTCTGAAGCAGCTTTCCGAGTTTGGGCGCTTGGATTTCGGGGCCTGCAAATTATGTTGCACGCCTTCGAAACCAAAATAAAGGTGCAACTCACCCAGCCGAAGAACGTGTGTTCGATTCGGAATAGCCTTGCTGCCAGGATCGATCGTGAGGTCTTGGTATTATGTTTTGGTTTGTGCATTTTTGCCGTTGTTGTTGCTGCTGCTTTATTTTCGATCCGTGGCTGTTCCACATTAAAATGGGTTGGCCATATCTGCTACCATTACAGTTTGGACTTATAGAACGGACCAATGGCCGCAGCGGCGTGGCCCAGAAGTAATTGTAAAATATGTGCCATTGGAAGCGGACATTTTTCGCATCGATCGATTGGGAATTAATGCCCCGGCTCGAGGCTCCGCGCCCAATTTAATATCGGAATCGATACTTACCTGCCAATGAAGCTCGCTATTCGGATGACTAATACGCGCCTTCTCCAGTGAGATGTCGTGCCGAAAATGAATTATTCACGAGTACCATAATGACACTCGTGAAATATGCGCGCGAAAAAATTGTTTTACGTAAGATCGGGCGCGATGACAGCAGCAATGAAAATATATGGCTCATGACACCAGAATTGAGAGCACTGTTTTCGTTATAGGTATAGGGCTTGAGGTCACCCGGTAATAATCGAATTAAGTCAGATGTTGTGAAAAATGGCCGGGAATAAAGGTGGAATTTGTAATCGTCGATTTCCTTAAATTCAGAAATCGTCCCAAGTAATTTAGCTAGCATATTTTTTGTAGATTTTTTTACCCCTGAATGTATGCAGCACTCTTAGGCTTTTTCTTATAACAGCTTTATTGACAGAGAAATGTAAAATATAGATCTAACAAAACCAAAAATTACTTCAATTGAATTTTTATGCGTTTTGATCTCTAAGAAATCACAAACTTATCAAATCCTTATATTTTCAGTACGTTTTCATTAGAAAGAAACTTTGTTGCATGTTATCCCTTTTCCTAAGTAGGTACGGAGGAAATCGCATGTTTTGAGAAAACTCTAAATAACTGATGAAACCAATTAGATATTATTTCCTGCTACGTCAGAGGGATCTAACTTCAACCTTAAAACTTTTTACGCATAATCGGTAGGTTATGTGGATATAATTGTTGAGAAGTCATTAAAGTTGAAAAGTTTTGCATGTTGGCCCAGTTGACGGTATCTGTCTTGTTGTAGCTTTAAAAACTTAAGACGAGTTCCAATTTGATAAAATTATGGTTTGAATCCATTTCTGATCAAGCGTAGAATGGACTTCAACTTCTAAAGTAGTTTCATATGGTAGCTCACAAAAGGATGTGTAGACCGAAGTAAAACGAAAATTGTTTCTGGGGAAGTGTTTCAAATTGTTCAAGATATCGAGCACGCTAACAGTTTGGCTTAGTTTTTGTTCCGCAGTTGAATGGCAATTCAAATTAACTTTCTGGTCCAAGGCATTTTGTCACGTTTGATCAATGACTGATCCATTTGAATGAATCGAAAAAAAACCGGAAGGTAAATTCATCGACCAGTATCAATCGATAGATCCACAGCACAATTCCCACGGTGCCCATTGATAGCATTATTGGTGACATATTTCAACAGTTAATGGCACTCAGTCATAGTTTAGCAATTTGTGCCAGGCGCCGCCGTTTGATTGATCTAAATTTTGATATTAGCCCAAGCCAAACGTACGACATTTTGTCAGGTAGTCAACCCCTTGGGTCGATTTGACGACCTGCTGTGAATTATTAATCATATGATTGGTAAATGATGTTTTATGAACCGGACTCCGGTAGATTCCTTTTATGGAGTGCTCATTCCTATGGTTGATTCGATTCAATTCGCTGGAAGCCTAGAAGAAAGCCATCGAATATTAAACCAAACCGAACTAAACCGCACGAAATCTCCTCAAGATCTGATTGGAGACCATTGCAGCGCAGTGAGGAGTGACAGATGAATGTATGCCTTCAATGCGAAATTCTATCGCTCTCGGATCTTTCAGGCTCTGGACGATGATCCACATATCGATTCTTGGATCACAATCCGAAAAGCGCGGCCATGCCGGAATAAATTCCCGAGCAGACTTTGATGCCTAAATCGACAGCAAATTGATACCAAAATAAGCTGTCAACAGCAAACTGATGGCATATTTTGTTATAGGCACTTTTATGATAGCAAAACTAGGCATAATTGAGGTGTCAAGAATTTTCACTTGAGAGCAAGGTCAGACCTAAATTAGGTTTCGACACCTAACGGTTTGCATAATTTGGTGTACAAATCAACTGATAGCAAAATAAGGCATCATTAAGTTATCAGTATTTTTCAAAGTAAATAGCGAAATGGTTAGTGGTGAGCGTTTTCATGCAATTGCAATCTGATTCAACATTCCACTATGAAGCAGCTCCATACAAAGAGGCGGAAGAAAGTATTCTTTGGTTTCTTTGACTATTTTATAAATGTTGAACCTGAATATATTTTAAATGAAGAGTTAATCACCGTAAAATTTATTTTGTGAAATTATTTTATCGGCTATATCGGTGAAATTTATATTCTTTGAGAAAGAATATTTAAGAATTGAAAGATTATAGACGGATAGAAGATTAGAATAAGATGAAAGATGTTGAAATTGAGCGGAAGGGTAATTTTAATTTGAAAACTTTTCATCACATTTCATCGATTTGTTCCTACCTTGTAGTGGTGGATACAGATAGAATTGTAGCAACCACCACACAATAGTAGGCCTAGCGTGGTTCGTCCCACAAGCGGAAACTTGCAGTTCGAACGAACAAAAACCTGAATATGGAATAATTTTTTTGACAAATTTAGGATACTTAAAAAAATGGTTTAAAAATTACTTATAAAGTAAAATGATTACTGTTATTTCCATCCCTACTTTTGATTTATTTTGAAATCCGTTGATATAAGTAGTTGAAAATTAAATGATAAATTTCATTTAAATATTTCATGAGAACCAAGGAGAAAATGTGTTCATATGTTAAATAAATAATCCAAAAAAAAACACTCTGATAAAAAAGCTTCATTTTTGTTGATTATAATACCCATTAAGTTGTAAAAATGACTCATTATGATGAATTTTTTAACATTTTTCACTATTACTTTGAAAAAGTTCCTTAGGTGTTTGGAAACTCTTCATTTGAATTTTCAGGGCTCAAAACCAGATCTTGAAAGTGAAATTTTTTTGAGACAATGCAAGACTTTTTAATTATATAGGCTTTAATGTTTTTTGACATTTGAAAATTAAGGTAATTTGCTCTTTTTTGTCATTGTTAAATTTAGTGTGAAAAATTTAAAAGCCAAAAGCTTATTAAATAAGATTTCATGTGTTACACTTCAAATTAACAGAAAATATGTTTTTCCTGTGAAAATATAAAATATTTATTTTTTTAACCAGATAGATTAATAATGATATTTAAAAAAGTTGTTGTCTGTGGCGCATATAGTCACATGTAGTAACCAAGATAGTGAGTTAAAAAATAGTAAAAATAAATTAGCGATCCGATCAAGTATAGATTTTTAATTTTTTTTTGTCGTCTTGAACCACATAGATAGTTATTTTACAGAACGAAAATCTTATCCTCCTCTTAACATAATTGTGAGTGTAATTAAGTTACCGTGTACGCATGTAAACAATCAGCTGGCTAGTGAGTGATGTTTTGTTACGAATCCGCGAAGAAATTGGTGATTGGAGCTCGCCATAAATTAAGCCACGGGCTCGCAAGGCAGGTTTTGGGTCCCGAACACCGCCAGGGCATTGATGCACTCCGCACGCCGCCCTGTCACGCATACGGAGCACCCTAACTCGATCAGCATGCGACCAAAGCATCCACCGGGGTTGGTTCCCGGCTGTAGTGTAAAGTCAAATTAAACGCCTATCGTCCCCACCAACTGGCGAAACTGTTTCCACTATGTAGAAAAGTTCAGCGGTACGATGCCGATGCTGGATAGGGTAGCTGATCAAGAGTGTTTTCAAAGGCGACATGACGGCAAGCAGGTTTCTCGAAGGTAATTCTCTGCTCACTTAAACTAATTTTTAGTAAAATCTTAGAAAGGACACGGCTTAAAGCATATCCAAAACGTACTTTTATGTCATCTTATACCTATTTGACTTCATTAATCGTTTGTTGCTTTTAGGTTGCAGTACCGAGACGCAGATCTCGTTTGTTCGGAAGATTCTATGCATGTCCGAATTGGATTGGATTTTGAATTATCTGGAACTGAAGGATCGTATTGGAAAGAGGAAAAAAGCGATACAAACCGGATTGTGGAAGTTGTGTTTTTCCGGAATTTGAAAAACAAAAAGGATTCATCTCTAGTGAAAGTTGCGGTAAACCTTCTGGGAATCCACCTGGCGATGCTGATACCGAAGTGCATGGAAATTATCTGCACCATTCTGATTCAATAGAAACTTAACGGTAATTTTAGAATATTTATTTTACAGAATCAAAATTAAAATTTCCAATCATGTGTTCGATATTGTATTGTTTTTATTGTGTGTACTTACATCGCTCCGTTTTTTATTCTCATTTTTAACGTGTTCCGTGCCGTTTAGTCCGTTCCGTTTTTCGATCCCTGTATTGTTCAACTCCGGAAGCTGCCGCGCAAAGTGAATTCCCTACTGATCCGTGATTTTCGAGCCGTGAATACCTCGCTAAAAGTTTCGTTGCATTCGCTATTGATACTGCTGTTTGTTTTGATCTGATCCCGCTCTGAGCGTGGCACAGATATTGTTCCAAACAGACGAGGAATCGTGAATCAATTCATCGCAACACAGATTTTCTTTCGCACAGACAAGGCACTACAAATCTGTTAAATTCGTAATTTTCCGCGCGAATGTCATTGAACGATATGGCCTGCGACAAATGCGCAAAACCTACGGGTGACTCCGACAGCATTCTTTGTCAAGGCCTGTGCAGCCTGGTGTTTCACCTTAAGTGTGCGGGGCTGCTTTCGTCGCACCTTAAGTCGAAGGCAGACAACAAAAATCTGCTCTGGGTCTGTGACGAATGTTGCAGACTTCTTAAAAATGCCGCTTTTCGTCGCTCTTTGGGCAGCTACGAATCCATTATCGCGGACATGCGGACGCATCAGGCTTCCTTAGTCGCAGAAGTGAAGTCGGAATTTGCGACGACCAACCTGAAGCTGGACAAAATTTTGAACGTTCGTCCCAACATCAACCCATCTCCTCGCATCCCTGCTCCATGGCCTAGCCTAGCTACTCCCACCAACAAGAGGCGACGAGTCGAGAACCCAACTGTCGCTCCTTGTGTGGGTACTAAACAAGTGACCGTTAAAACTATTGCGACAGTTGCTCCTCCTGAAAAAAAAATTTGGATTTATCTCGCACGACTTCATAACAGTGTTACGGCTAAAGACATAGAAGAACTTGTTATGGAATGTCTACAATGCGAGTCGACCGAAGTTCATGCCCTAGTCCGCAAAGATGTTGATGTCTCCACGCTCAGGTCAATTTCCTTCAAAGTCGGGGTGGATCCTAAGCTGAAAGACATTGCCCTTTCCCCGAAGACTTGGCCATCGGGAATTCTATTCCGTGAATTCGAGGATTTTGGATCAAAAAACCCTCCGACTCCTGCTGTCACTTCCCAGCCTGTGACGTCGTTCATGGCGACCCGCAGTTCTACACCTCGTGTGGCCCCGCATCAGTGATCGCCACTACAGATGGTTCATCATATATGGACAACGGGTCTTTTATAGCCTCGGCATCACGCAACCGCACCAGACTCTCGAGTTTCTCGTCGTCCGAACAAAGTTCATCATGGGTTTCAGCTCCGGGACGCAACGTAGTTAGCACTAAGGAGACCTCCGAGCCCTTCGACTCAGTCGCGCTGATTCCAGCCATCGTCATCAGTCGTCCCGGCCCTGAGCTCGATTGTGGCGACGAGGTTCTCCAGCCTGCTTTCATAGGCAAGTATTTTTCAAATTTGGGAACATTACCTGCGCGTAACCAGACTTCAACTTCTAACAGCTTCTGTATCAACGATGCTTTGCGCAAATCAACCCTTTCTGACGGGATTCCATCACCGGGACGCACCGAACAAGGCATTACGGAGACCTCCGAGCCCTTCGACTCAGTCGCGCTGATTCCTGCCATCGTCTTCAGTCGTCCCGGCCCTGAGCTCGATTGTGGCGACGAGGTTCTCCAGCCTGCTTTCATAGGCAAGTATTCTTCAACTTTGGGAACTTTACCTGCGCGTGACCAGACCTCACCTTCCAACAGCCTCTGCATCAACGCTGATTTGTGCAAATCAATCGCTTCTGACGGGATTCCATCACCGGGACGCACCGAACAAGGCACTTCGGAGACCCCTGAGCCCTTCGACTCAGTCGCGCTGATTCCTGCCAGCGTCATCAGTCGTCCCGGCCCTGAGTTCGATTGTGGCAACGGGGTGCTCCAGCCTGTTCTCTCAGGCAAGTATCCATATCGAGTTGACCTTCCTTCTTGTGATGGATCTTCCCGTTCCAGTGTGAAACGACACGATCTGCCTGCTGGGAAAAGCGATCATCTCAACCTTTACTACCAAAACGTTGGTGGTATCAACTCCTGCGTTAGCGATTATCTGCTAGCCTCATCATGCTCCTGCTACGATATTATCGCTCTAACAGAGACCTGGCTGAACGATAGAACCCTGTCTAGTCAAGTCTTCAGCTCTGACTACACTGTGTTCCGTTGTGACAGAGGTCCCAACAACAGCACGAAATCCACAGGTGGTGGAGTTCTGATTGCTATCCGATCCACTCTTTCAGCCATCCCCATCTACGACGAATCATGGAACGATCAAGAATTCGTATGGACCCGTATCGATCTTGGCACGAAAAAACTCTACGTTGGGGTTGTGTATCTGCCTCCTGATCGTACTAGAAATGCATCTTTCGCTGATTCCTTTTCCAGCGGCCTTTCTAAATTGTGTTCTCTCACGCTTCCTGAAGACGACATCGTTATCATCGGGGACTTCAACCTACCAGGACTCAAGTGGATTCCCTCGCAAGGCAATTTCTTGTTTGCCGATCCAACCAGATCTTCGTTTACGGTGCCTTCCAATACGATTCTCGACTCTCTAAGCACGGCAACTCTCCGCGAGATCAACAGCATAGAGAATGAAAATGGTCGCATGCTCGATCTCTGCTTCATCAGTGACGGACCCCAATTGGCTACGATTGAAGAGGCTCCTACGCCCTTGGTCAAGGTTGTTCCTCATCACCCTGCTCTGCTGCTTTCACTTGATATTCCTAGAGCTTTTGCCCACATCCAAAAACCTGGTCAATTCTTTCTCGACTTTAAGAACGCTGATTTCGTCGCTGTTTCACAAACGCTCGATGCTATCGACTGGGAAACTGAACTGGAATCTTCCGATCCGAACGCTGCAGCTATGAAATTTTCCCATATAATCAATTACATCATCGATCGTCACGTACCGAAACGCTCATCAGTTTCTAACCTACGAGCTCCTTGGGTAACGAAAGAACTGCGACAAATGAAAACGCTCAAGAATAAAGCTCTCCGTTATTACACTAGGCACAAAACTCTCCGCGCTAAAAATGAGTATTGCAAACTCAACTCAGCTTACAAAAAACTATGCTCACGCTGCTACCAGAGCTACTTAATTCGGATACAGCGAGGTTTCAAAACAAAACCCAAATCATTTTGGCAGTACATCAAGGACCAGCGGAAAGAATCCGGCCTACCGCCCTCCATGTTTCTGGATGATAATTTAGCGACTTCGGAACCTGAAATCTGTGACCTCTTCGCTGACAAATTCCGTAGTGTATTTGACTCAAACTCAATATCCTCGGACCAAGTTACCAGCGCGGCTTGTAACGTCCCTCATTTGAACACATGGCTGAATCAAATTGTTGTAGACGACGATATTATTTTGAAAGCGACCGCTAAGCTGAAACACAGCCTTTCCGCAGGACCAGATGGCATACCAGCTACCTTCTTGAAGCGATATATATCACATATGCTGATACCTCTAAAAATAATCTTCCAAGTTTCACTCGATCAGTCTACGTTCCCATCCTTATGGAAAGAGGCCTATATGTTTCCGGTGCACAAAAAAGGGGACAGACGAAATGTGAACAACTATCGTGGCATTTCTGCCTTATGTGCGATAGCCAAATTGTTCGAGCTGGTTGTTTTGGAACCCATTTTTTCGTATTGCAAGCCTTATTTCTCAAATGAACAACATGGATTTATGCCCAAGCGCTCTACGACTACAAACCTGTTGACATTCACGTCTAATGTGCAAGACAGTTTTGCCATGGGATCTCAAACCGACGTCATCTACACTGATCTGTCAGCTGCTTTCGACAAGGTGAACCATTCCATAGCCATCGCCAAACTCGATCGTATTGGTATCTGCGGGTCTCTACTGGAATGGTTCCGCAGCTACCTGGTAGGACGAAAACTCATTGTTCGAATAGGTGAATCATTTTCCAGTCAGTTCTCCGCCAAATCCGGAGTGCCTCAAGGGAGTCATCTAGGACCAATAATATTCCTGATATACTTCAACGACGTGCTGTTGCTCCTTGATGGACCAAAACTAGCGTATGCTGATGACCTGAAACTGTATCGCCGCATCAACGGTCCCGAGGATGTAAACTTCCTACAGAGTCAGTTCAACCTCTTCGCCTCTTGGTGCGATGTAAATTGCCTTCCCTTGAATCGCAGCAAATGTGCAGTAATTTCGTTTTCCCGCAAGCGGCTCCCATTATCAGCCATTTATCATCTTGGAAACGAGGCTATCGCTCGCGTCGAACAAGTGAAAGATCTTGGCGTGATTCTTGACACACAGTTGAATTTCAAGACTCACACTAACTACATCGTCGACAAAGCCTCCAGATGTCTGGGTCTTCTTTTCCGCATGACGAAAGACTTCAAGGATGTCTACTGCTTGAAGAGTCTTTATTGTAGTTTGGTTCGATCGACCCTTGAATATGCCTCGGCTGTTTGGTGCCCATATTATCAAAACGGCTCAGAGCGTATTGAGGCCATCCAACGGCGTTTTTTGCGATACGCTCTCCGACAACTCAACTGGCACGACCCGTTCCGACTTCCCAGCTACGAGAGCCGCTGTCGTCTAATCGACATCGACACGCTACAAGCCCGCCGGACCGCCACACGAGCCTCGGTCGTTGCCGATCTGCTCTCATCGAGAATAGACTGCCCCGCATTGTTAGAGGAACTTCGACTCAACGTACGGCCACGAGTTCTGAGGAGTCGTGATCTTCAGCTCTTCGTCCCTCTCCGGCTGAACAATTATGGGGCCAACACAGCTCTAATCGGTGTTATAAAAACATTTAACCGCTACTCCGGGTACTTCGACTTTGACGTTTCGCGTGATGTATTCCGAAGAAAAATTCTTAGAGTTTTAAGTTTAACGTAGATTACCGCTTGTATGTACATTGTCCTAAACTATAGTTTTTCATTTGGATCAATATGTGATCCGTTGATTTATAATATAATAAATAAACAGTACCTAAATTTTGGAATACTTTCACTACTTAACAATACTGCTGATATTTGTATGTTAATGATTAGTACAGTTAATTCAAATTGAGAAGGCATTGTAAACGCAACAGTACAGCTAGCAACATCATGAAAAAATAATTTAATCGATCTTCTAGCTGAAGGCGATGTAAAATCTCTCTTCATTCATGATCTTTGTATCGCTAAATTGATTTCAAAGATTTGTATCTAACCCTGTTTAAGAGGGTTAGATACAGACCTTTAAAAATAATTTTAAGGAATAAATCATCCAACCGGATGAAAACACTCGAAAAAAATAAATTCAATTTTGAGATACAAAGATAATGAATGAAATCTAGAGACTTGCATTACCTTCAGCTTAAAGATCGATTAAATTATTTTTTATGATGTTGCTAGCTGTACTGTTGTGATCACAATGCCCTCTCAATTAGAATTAACTGTACTAATCATTAACATACGAATATCAGCAGTTTTGCTGCATACCTGCAGGCGCATTTTTATATAACCAACACTTCTGGTAAATTGTAATCTACCTTCGATTCATATTAACACGTTTAATTTGTCATGTGATTTGTAACTTCTTTAAAAAGCTTATCTTGCAATATTTTCACAAAAAAAATACAGTTTTAAATGTGATCGCACTTTAAACTGTTATGAAGAGTTTGATGGAATATTCAGTTAATGTTGCTGTAATTATGATTATCTTTATCGAGTTTTTTACATTTCATTATATTGGGATGATCCTACAATTAAGAAATCTAATTTTATTAAATGAAAAGGATCAGAGAATAATTCTGGTGTGGACTGTGAATTTGGTAATTGTTATGTAACATCATTTAACCTTGGACGGAAATCATTTCCATTAGTTAAGTTTCAATTTGGAATTTGAAGAAGTTCGGAAGACTATCATCTGTATAAAACCGGAAAACAGAATATTGAACATCCTTAAAATCAATACTATGAGTGATGATAAAGTTTAAATAAGGCTGGTAGTTTCAAAGCTAGGTTTTCGGTTTCTACGTGTTGAGTCAAAAATACGCCTGCAGGTATGCAGTAATATTGCGAATGTTCGCTCGCTCATGATAAGTTAAAAGTTGAATAACGTTTAAAGGCTAGTAAAAACACGAAATTATATAAAAATATTGTTGAAGATTATTGGTATTTTCATAAACTCTGGATAATCATAATACCTTTATTGCTATTAAAGCATTCATTCGATTAATCGTAATTACGATAAACTGTATATTTGTTCACTAAAAGATTTAACGATTATTATGCTGGAAGTCGTAGCATAAACCGAACATACTTTTACAGCCAAATTATACAAAACTTGCTATCACGCCTTCAGAGTGTGTTTGCTCTTGTTTTGCTTCACATAAGGTGGAACATAGTAAAATTGAAAGCAAAATTGTTGTGTTTGATTAGCAACGTGATGCCAAGTTTTGCTGAGATCTTTACTACACCTCATTTTTCGAAAGATTTGAGAGCATAATGATGCCTAGTTTAGCTATCATTGTAAAATATGTGATGCCTTATATTGGCATTATTGTGCTTTCCAAGCTCTCGAAAATTGAGGTGTAGTTAGGGTCTCACTTTTAGCAAAATTTGGTATCACTTTGCTAACCAAGTATGAAAATTTCTGCTCTCATTTTTGCTGTGTACCACCTTATGTCAAGCAAAATGAGAGCACATTTTCCTCTCAGGGCGTGATAGCAAAATTTGCTATAATTTTGCTATAAGAGTCTGCTCGGGTTGTCAGCCACCGGCAGGGTTCCGAGAAGTGGCGGTTCGGCTTCTTGACTCACAACAGTGTTCAAAGTATTTTAGCAGACTTATAGTGTGATATAATTTTCGATCGTTAAACGTGTCGTCCGAAACCACGAAGACATTAGCCAGGGAATAGTTGCACGTTGAACTGCATTTAAGATTGCAGCTGATCGAGGGTCCGGGTAATTTCGCGATGCAATTAAATAGTTTGGCTCAGACGGCCATCCAGAGCGAAATAGTTAAGCGTTCACTTACACAAGAAGGTGCTCCTGGTGGACAAAAAAAAACGAAGTGACGTGACGTGACGTTCGGTTTCTGTGACGTGCAAACTCCCGAAAGACTTTGTCATAAATTCGGTTTCGGCGGCAACAAAATATGCAGCTCGTGGTTTTCGGTTTCTCACGATTCTCAAGATCTCCCCTGGCGCTGCGCTCCAAATGGAGCTTTGTAGGTCTATATGGGGCACATGTATGGAACTTGATTGACCTCCCTGGAGAAATTATGATGATTGATTGACTTAATTATGTCAGAGCGAAATTGGACCACTTATGTATGCAACGGTTTCGTGTCAGAAGAAAATTGATCCTTCTTTGGAGCTGGCCAGAATTTGCCAACAATTGTTTGTTTATTCAATGCCACAGGCTGTGTGCTAAATATGAGGGCGATCTTATTCGTACAGACTAAAAACAGGGCAGCTAACCTCCTTCGTACTTATATTTAATACAATAAGGAGGAGGATCTTGAAAATATACTCAGAGTCAATTTGATTGACTTTATAGAATTTTTTTTGGGAAATTATTATGCTGATCAATGATTCCTTGCAAAATGAATTGGTTCAACTTAAGGACATTTTTTGAATTTTTAAAGCTCTGGGATTAAAAAAGTTCCGAATTGGTGCAAAACTCATCCCTGATTCTTTGCAAAATTTAAAATAACGTTTTGACTTTTAGTATAGGAAAATTTAATATTTTGCTGTTTCAAATATACATAATTTTTTATGGACACACCCTGAACCCCCAGACAAAAAATCTCCCTAATCAGACCATGAGTGTCAATTTCAAACTCCTTGCTTAAAAATGCTATATCTGTCTTGTTCCTCAACCGACTTTTTTCAAAATTAACTTACATAGTGCGCTAATGTAATTGCACCACTAGAACCGGTATAAAATTGCCTTTCTGGTAAATATAAATTTGTTGCGTTCAAATACTCAAAATCCTGTACAAAGCTGATTTTTTGTGCTAGAAATTCTAAAGATACCAAAATATGCCAAAGTACGTCAACTTTACAATTCACTTTTTAAAATTTATCTGGTGTGACTTAAATAATTTAGACGGTTTATTGGTTGAAAAGTACGGTTTATACATCCCTTTTTTACTTTTTTTGTGGTCATGATCTCAGAAAAAAAACAAAAAAATATATCCTTATGCGCAACGTATAAATTCTAGCTGGACACTAAGTGATGTTTTTCGGATTTTTTTATTAGATTTTTAATAATGGAAACCTGAAGTTTTGTAACTTGTAGCTGAATATTGTCTGAACATATTTGACTTTATTAATCTTTCTTTATGAATCTTTCAAAACTATAAGTTTGAAAAAATCGGTTAAGAGTCAAGAGAGATATTCTAGTGGTTTTAGTCAGGAGTGTCAAATTTAGTATTGGTAAAAATATCTGGTACGGATGAAGGTTTAAAACAAAACTGTTTTAAATTATTTAAGCTCCAGCCGGAGTTGTAAATTTTTTTTCAATGCCATATCACATATTCCTATTTCCCGGCTTATAAATTGTTTGCTTTAAAAATACAAAATTACAATCTTGTTCAAAGATTTTTAGGAGAAATTTTCAGTTCCGTTTTTCAGTTCCTTGTGTAAAATTTTCAATGCGTTTAGGATTGTGTATCCATTTTAGAATTCTCGTTTTCAATTCGGATCATCCTGATTCAAATTCGCTTTGATGCAGAATTTAAACCTAAAAATGTTTCGTAACGATAATCTAGACTTTAAAACTCAGAATCAGAATCATCATTTGGAATTGACATTTCTCACTCAAATTAAAAAGTTTGACTAAAACATAATAATTGGAAATCAAATTGGAAACTGCTAATTCACCATAAGAGATTCATGATTAAGCTGTAGAAAATTTAGCTTTTTGGTTCACATTTATTGAGAATCCAGGCTTAGAATCGCAGGCTTATAATTTTGGACTGTTCGTTCATAAATAATTTTGAATATTTTTTATTAAAATTCAAACTAGTTTGGGTAGACATTTCTATTAAAAATTTAGAAAAATCTAAAATTTAAAATATAAACTAAAATCTTAAGTTTGAATCTTTAAATTTTAAAACTAATTTTTTTTGTTTAAAATTTTCACGGGTTTTTGAATACGAAATCATTGGTTTATAAAATGATAAAGAAACATTCAATTTTGAAGAAAAATTGTACCGGAAATTTCTTTTTTCATTGGTTTTATTATTAAACATTACTTATATTGTAGATAATTCGAGTACGAAGCTTGTAAGCTTGCAAGAGTACATAAATCAAATTTCAATAGCAATTTTTTTATCTCCTGCTTTTATTTTTAAAAATTTGGTACACTTTCGCCGATGGTTGAATCTCCAAAATTTGCTCTAGAGTTTGGTAGATTTCGCTATCACTTGCTGATTTAAGAAAATCAAATAAGTTTCTCTTTTTGATAAACGGCTATCACTTGTTGATTGAAGAAAATCTAATAAATTTCTCTATTTGATAAAAGAATTCAATTGGGCGCAGCAACGATTCTCTTTCCAACTTTGAAACGCTGCTGTTTCCATTTCAGTTAATATTTTTCCATAAAATATGCACACAATCTAGTTCAACTAATCAACTATTACACAGGGAAATAGCATTTATGATGCCGATGTTTCAATAGCTGATTTTTGAAAATTTTGGCGTTGTCCAAATATCTCTGCTAGTTTTGGTGATACGGGCGTGTAGAATTTATGAAATTGGTCAATTTTGGGTAAAATCTATCTTTGAGAACTGATAAACTAATGAATTTCAAGGATTCAAAAATTTCCAAGTCATTCTTGTTTTAGAGATACAATGCTTTAAAATAATCGAATACTTCAATTTTTAAAAAATGCTGTTCATAAGATTACAATTTTTGTTATATTTTTCAAAAAAAGTCAAGATTTTAAGTAGTTTAACAACTTTGTTGAATGCTGAAAAATTATTTGATTTAAGGTTTAAAAAACACCAAGCATTCAATTTAGTGAAAATATATAGGTATACAAAAATGGATTTTTGTCTGTCCATCTGTATGTCTGTCTGTGTGTTACCTATAGACAGATCCCTGCAACGTTATACGATTTGTCTATGTATCGTGTGACCAACATCTTTTGAATATGTGCTCGTGAATCTCGTTTTTAAGCTTTTTTTCCTCAGATTTAAGCTTTTTTTGCCTTGAGAGCATAGGAGACGAAAACTTAAATCTGAGGAAAAAAGCTTAAATCTGTCAAAACGAGGGGAAAAAAGGGGAAATCTGAGAGATGTGTTCCATGCGGTTTGAATAGCGTTGCCGCCGCATGCCTATAGACTGGGAAACTACTGAACCGATTTTTTTTGAAACTTGGCAGGTGGGTGCTTATGACGCTGGGAAGGTTCCTATTACAGTTTGAGACCCCTCTCTCTTACTGGAATGGGGAGAGGGTTACCAAAGAAAAAAGAAATGTTTGCATAACTTGAGAACCATTCAAGCAAATGGTACCAAATTCGACAAGGGAGGGGATTTGGCTATGAGAAATATTTCTATGAATGTTTAATACCCCTTCTTTTTCCAGAGGGGGAAGGGGGAGGGGGGCTCTCTTGCAATTTTAAACATAACTTGAAAATAAGTCAAGCTAATTAAATCAGATTTAGCATGTGAGTGTATTTGGATACGAGAAATATTTCAATGATTATTGGACACCCCTCCAAACTTCCAGTGCAGAGATTGAAAGGGGGAGGGGTGCTTACATACAATGTTTATAGCAAAATTCTGTAACTATTCGAGCAAATGGAACCAAATTGGCTAGAGAGGATATTTGGATATGGGAAAAGTTTTCTATGATTGTTTGAAACTTCTCCCGATATGTATTCGGAGGTTAGGAAGTGCCCCATACAAATTTTTGCAATACTCTATAACTGATCAAGCGAAGGAAATCAAGTAAGGCAAGCGAAAGTATTTGGGTGAACAAAATATTCCCAAGATGGTTCAAAGCTCTTTCCACCTCTTATTAGAGAAACATAATGAGGGATGCGGAGGAGGGGTCTCCCATAAATTTTTTTTGATGACTGGTGAAAAAATCGAGCAAATGGAACTAAATTTGGCATGGAAGGATATTTGGATACGGAAAAAGACTTATCTTCCTTTTTTGTTTACTGATACCAGTAAACAAAAAAGGAAGAGAAAAAAGAGACAGTTTTTTCAAAGATGTTTAAAGTTAATCAGTCGAAAGGCACCGAATTTGGAATGGAATTGTATTTTGATACAAGTAATGTTTCTATAATTATTTGGGTCCCTTCTCCTCTTCCATTGAGTGAAATAGGAAGAGGAGACGGAAGCCTCATACATTTTTGTTGAACGAGTTGAATAAGTGATACGAAAGAAACCAACTTTGAATCTCAGCTAACCAGTATGTGAGCACGTGCTAGATTTTTCAGTTGCGACATGGTCTTCAACTTGGCTGCATGTTGATTCCACTCTTTGTTAAAATATGATTTAATCATGCATAACAAGGACGGAATCAATATCAGCAAGTTGTTTTGGAGTAAGCAGTGTCCCTACATTTATGCTGCGGTCAATTATGAATATTGACCATTGAATTGGAACGAAAATCAAAAGATTCTCGTTAGCTTTTATTTGCATATAGGTAGTTCTGCTTTAAGCGTTTGTCTAAAGCCCCTACCAAAACTTTTTTTTCTACCGCGAGTTGTCGCTTCAGTCTCAAGGTCAATGCATAAATGTTAAAAACCAAGATATTTCTCGGCAAGAAATATTTAGTTATTTCAGACAAATAACTCTGTGCGAAGATATGGAGAAACGTTAAAATACCTGAAAAATAATATTATATATGGAAATAAGATTTAAGATAAGAGCTTGAAAAAGGAGAGGAATGTAACTATACTTTTTTTAATAACTCGAAAAATGATCGAGCAAATTATGCATAGAAGGGAAATTTCATCAAAATTTCCGTTTTTTTGTAGATTAAAAAAATAAAAAAGAAGACTACAAAATCTTTTTATCTGGGAAGTCAGAATTAGATAATCGTTGTTCTATAGCTTTACCAAAAAAGTGCTCAAATTTTGTTTTATGAACTTTACGCTATTTTCAAAAGTAATCTCGAAAAGGAGAGCTGATAGAAAAAAATACTAAATGTTTATTTTAATCAGGGTTGAAAAAAATAAGCTCTTACTTTCTTTACACTTCCGAAAAACATGAATTCTGTTGCCTTCTATTATTCAGCAAATTTTGAGCATCTAAGAGAAAATTAAAGGAAAGATACAATTTTCTCGCAAATAAGGAAATTTTAGATTGTTTCATAAAATTATTTGTATATTTGTTAAATTTCGTTTCTTTATCTTAACACTTGGTGAAATAATGTGAAGAAGTATTGTTATATTATAGTTTGAGGGAAAAAGGTACACGCAGCGAAAAGATTTTTTATTTCAAAGGAAAGTGCCGCAAAAACAAAGGATTTTTTCCTTTGATTTTGGGATAAATAAAAATTCCTTTGATTCAAATGCAATTTCCTTTGTTCCAAAAAATTTTTCTTTTGAAAAATCTTTGAATCAAAATATTAATGCTTTGAAACAAAAAACAGTTCCATTTGATGCAAAGTTGTTCTCGTTTGCTACAATGTAATTTAGACTTAGATTTAAAAGGATTGGTTCATTGAACCATCTTCCTTTTATTCCAATTGGAAGAAATATTTTCTGTTGTCTATAAGTTCCTATAAGGAATTTTGAATAATAAAAAGAAAGAATTTACATTTTAAATTCATTTTTATTCACAAAATTAACACTAGCACTGGTTCACTATTATTGAATCATCCGGTCCTAATTTTGGTCTGAGGGCATTCTTTTTGGGTCGCTTAATAGAGTTCCGGAAGCAGCTCCAGTTGCTAGCTTTAGTGGTCATCCAACTGGTGATTGCCGCTGAAGATCGAACCGAAGATATTCAGACCGCTGGATTTGGGGCGGAATCCGCCGTGGTCCTGTAACAATGCAAGAGTTTATATAAAATCTTAAACATTCACTTTTTGATTTATGGATTAACACACACTTACCATTCTTCATCCTGAATCCTCCTAAATAGCTATCTCTGATTCACTAGTTTTGATTTTCAACACAACCGGACACTTTATTCGAAATTCGGTTCTTGCGCAATCCAAAATATCTTCTAAGATTAAAATTTAAATTTAAAGAAATTATTCCTTTCTGTTGAAAACAATTTTCTGTGGTTGAAAGAAAATTAACTTTGTTTTAAACGAAATGTGCAATTGAACAAATTTCTTTTGAATCAAAGAATTTGTTTAAAATCAAAGTCCAAAATTATTCAGTTCAAAACATTAATTCTTTCTTTCAAAAATTATTCATTTGAATCAGAACGATAATTCATTGATTCAAAGAAAACAGGAGTTTGATTCAAAAAACTTAATGTTTTGAATCAAAGTCAGTTTTGTTTTGTATCAAAATCCAAGTTTTCTCTGCGTGTAGTTATGCCAGTCTCAAGGGCCACCATCCTTTTTTCGTTCAATGTTGCCCTCATTACCTAAAAAATCTACTATTATCACTTTGTTAAACTGAAATTGATCCGACAAGTTAAAACGATGTTTGTTCAAATTCTTATTCAAAATTATATGAGAGTTTATTTCTGGTCGATAAGGCACTCCACTCGAATAGTTACCTCATATATAATCCGACGGATTTGAGTTTCTGAGTTTTACGTAAGAAAAGTACTTAATATTCCTGGGTTTCAAACATTTGGCTAAGATTTTTTTTGTAACATCTTTATTTGAAACGGCTCATACCTTTAGGCTTTAAGGAGCCACACTCATTTTGCTTGTTTACAATTGCGTGCTTAAATGTAGTTCATCACTTTTTATAAGAATAGAAAAGAATATAGATATAGGGAAATAAGAAAATTAAAAGAATTATAGACGAAGATCAATAACTTTTAGAAAAAAATATATTTCGAACATGTAGTCCAAATCTATCACGGCCAGCATATCTCTCACTGGAACATAGGGTGGTTTTCCTCGGGCCCGAAGGGAGTCTATGAAATTCGTTCTAGCGACAAGATGGACCTCACACGACCAAACAATATGCTCGATGTCATGGTAACCTTGGCCGCAACCACACAAATTGCTGCCAGCAATGTTAAAACGATAGAGTCTAAGGAATAATGATTGGACATGAGACGCGAAAATATACGAATAAAATCCCTACTCAGGTCCAATCTATTAAACCAGGGCTTAAGGCTTTCCTTTGGGATAATCGAGGGGAGCCACCGACCCAACTCATCCTCGTCCCATTTGCGCTGCCAGTTGACAAGAGAGTTTCTTCGAACCAAAAAGTAAAATTCGTTGAAGACGATTTCACGTTGATACGTGTCGCCTTCCAATTTGGCTAAGATGAATTGCATAATTTTTAAGTAAAGATTACATGAATAAATTTAAACTTTTATGTTTTTTTTAGGAAAATTCATTATTTTGCACTAAAAAATCAACATCTATTCAACAGACATCACTGCAGGTGCCTAGCGAGGTATTGTTTTGAAAAGTAGTCATGTAATACCTCGCTAGGCACCCGCAGTGATGTCAGTAGATTTGTTTGTTTCCCAATGCCAAAAGACATAACAGTATTTCACAGATTATCACTGTTTTGATACAAAGTTACGGTCTTACAAAACTGTTCGTCGAAGTAATTTCTTTCAAGAATTTTCCATTAGCAGGCTCGGTTCCACAGAAGAAACAAACATGATTTTATGTTCCAATTTTCCTACTTCAGATCCTTGAGATACCTGTAGTTTCATTTACAAATTCTTGAAAGTTGAAAAAAAATCAACTTGGCATGGCTGATGAAGATTTTTAAGGCTGATTTTTCATGCTATGATATTTTTTGTTACTAGGGTGCCTTAATTTCGAAGTTGATTCTGTTCCTAATGATAAGAATCGATTGACTATCATAGACTATCATAGATAGTTTCGACTCGACAACTGTCTTCAAAAGCGGTAGTCTATGAGTTAAGAAGAGTCTACTCGTAAGACTCAGTTTGCTAAGAATTGAAGCATAATTGTAGTTGAGGTAGTTCGAGATGATGAGTCACGGTCAAAACAGGATTCTTCGATAAGCATCTGGATATTTAATGCTTCTTTCAACATACTTAAAAAAAACTACAAGATTAATTTGAGTTCAATGTATTAATTTTAATCGCATTCATTGAAAACAACTCCGAAGCAGGAAAGATTATCTCGGAACAAATATACCGCACTCCTTATGGTGAGCGGGAGCAAAAACAAAAAAAAATGCCGCCCCGCCCCGAGCACGACAAGTTCAGCAACAGCAGCAGAAACAAGGTTCAAGTTCAAAGACATCTGTCTCGATGTTTCGGTTCGCACATTTTTGCCGATCGGGCGTTGGTCCAGGTTCAGCGCCGAGGAAACTTGGCTGCCTTAACACTCCCCTACCTGACTCCACCCCACAAGAGGTCGTCTTCTTCTTGCTATTTTGTTGAGTTTGGTATTATGCTACCCATGGCGCGGCCATTCGACAACCGACCGATATGGCAAACTGGAAGCTGACCCCCCTCAGGGTTACAATCGCGAGGTCCAACGATGTGAAGATACCTACTGGGTGCCATAGCTCAAATTGCGTGGCGTAGGCCGCGAATGCATCCTCTTCTCCGATGTTCGATGTTCATCAATTTGTCCGCCCGGCGTCGCGTCGTTTTGAGGTCCAGGCATGAAATGTTTGTTATTGTTGTGGCTGGTCATGGACTAATACCCTCCCGAGTCCGATCGACCGATCATCTTCCGCGAGTTAGCTGCTGAGTGAGTAAGCGGCCGGCATTCCGGTGTCCGGTGGGTGTGGACGACCGGCTGAATCCGATACCTACCAATAAAATGGCAACCCATAGAGGTTGTGGGTATCGCCTTACATGTCTCGGAACGGGGCAATTTGTGCGACCCAAGTGCGGCGAATAAATTTCTTAGCTTGGTCAAATTGAGCCGCGACGGGGTAATCATTTCTCAGCTTTATTGGATACCTTTTGGGTGGAAAATGTAATTGTGATGTCATGTTAAGTTCTTTGAGGAGGCGGCTTCGGGATACGAAAAAAAAACAAACAAACAAACAAACATGCTCCACAATATGTAACCGATACGGAACCTTTAACGACTTCGAGTCGTAGACTGGTCTTATCGCTGCAGCCAACTAAAGGAACATAAAAATGACATCGCATAGGCTCGCAGACTAGAACGTCGCTTGGTTTACACTATCAGAAAGGTCTGATCTTCCGACATGAAGTTGCCTTACTTGGTGACATCTCTTTGACGGAATTGGGATCTTGTACCTACCTTCAATTCCTAATACAAACTCCCGCGATCCGATCACGGGGTCAACAACTTTCCCGGAAGGTTTCCTAAGAACGCTCAACCCAATAACTTCGGAACAGTCACGATATTTTATCGTTCTATTCCGAAGATTTATAGCGGCATAGTATCGAGACAAATAACTCACTCGTTTGCTATTGGCAAACCAAACACAAGGCAGAACTATTTTCTCACCTTTGGAACACCTCCATCCAAGTCTCAGAGTAAACAACACCTCCAACCGTGGGAGTTAATCCGAAGAACCGTTCCAGAACGACTCCTACTTCGACCGAATTGCTTTCTAAGTGAGGTACAAATGGAGCTTTGTTCTTGACATCCGTTTTCTTTTTTATATAACTAGGTACTTTCTTAGCAGAGTGTAGAGGTGAGAATAGATCCCGAACATATATCCCCGCCAATAATGCCCACACACGTTTCGTTGTGCCTTAGAGAGCTATCCAGAACATATCGATTGATTATCGTAACAAATTTATTCTCGCCCAGCGTTGGTGTCGGATTTATTGAGACAATTTGTTTTGTTTTCTTTTCCAGAGAAAAACATAGGTACCTAGGGTAAATAATCTTGAGCGAAACTAAGTAAATGGCTTGATTCGATTGAACTCGGAACAGTTGATGCAGTATAAATATGGGTTATATCCAAAGGATTTGTTTTAGTTCAGTGCATAGATCTTGGTTACTGGTTTCTAACGATGATTTGTAGAATATTTCAGAGTAAATCCTAATAACTCTAGAGCTATTTCACTGAAGATAGAATTCTGATCTTGATTGGAACTAAAATATGATCTTGAGCGGGACAATTTTTTACAGTCAACAGTCAGTCAAAACTCATAAAAGCTCTCAATCCTTGTCTTTGTGTAATTGTAAAAACCTTCAACTAAATGCCATCACAAAATTAATGTTTTAATGGATATAACAGAAACTTTGCCTTCCAAAGTTATTAACAAAATACCCGTTCAAATTAATTTATTACTACAAAGAAGATATCAAATTTTCACATTGATTCACTTTGAAAGAATCGATTCTCAAATTTTGGTTTTTTTTCATAAATCCAATTCTTTAGCATATATTTGAATGGTGGGAGGGGGTGGGTTGGTTGGTTTTAGGGTCATATTGCCCTAAACAACTTTTGAAGGTAACGACAAAGTCAGTAATTCAAAAGTATGCCTTAAATTACAGATTTTGCAGAAAAAAACTGTACTAGGGTGTCCCAAAATTGCATAATGTCTGGGAATCTGGGGGCTCACCCCCCAAATGGTAGATTAGAATTTTACTCGCTGGCGCATACGTCAGATTGCTAGATTACGGCATATTTAGAGAACAAACTTCTGTATGGGCCAACTAAAAAAATTATGGTTAGAGGTTCCGCAAACACGATCTTTGAAAAAAGTCCACTTTCGAAAGATTTGATTTTAAATAAATTCTGGATCCAAAAATTTTCAGAAAATATAAATATTTAATATTTTTTAAATTTTGTTTGGGTTAAATACTACACGTAAAAAATGAAAAATGAACCGACTTTGTATCAAAATTAAAAAACCGCAAGCATTCAAATGTTTCAAATAATTCAAAGTAAGAAATATAAATTTTATATTGCAAAAAAAAGTTATAATTTTGGAAATACATTCAAAATTGAGAAATTTTGTGAGATCTGTGAATATTTCAAAATTCTGTGTTCTGTGACACACATTCTGTGATAAAAATTTGCTCAAAGTTTTGTGAAATTACACATTTTTCTGTGATCTCGACAACCTTGCTCTCCTCCACAACCTTGCAATGCTCTAAACAAGTCATTAACCGAATACAGTTTTTAATAAATTCCAGTTTCTTATGAATCGCGTAAATACAATTTATATTGACAAAATATGGAAACTTTGAGTATTTCACTAAATTCATAAAACAATTAATAGTTATGTATTTAAAAAAAAGCTGAACCAGTGTGTTGCTACAGTTTATAGAGTTGAAGAAATTTGTGGTAAAAATAATTAAAATTTATTTAAATATCAATTGGAATTTCAACATCAAGAATTAGCTATTTAAATGGAAGCTCCTTCTTAAAATTCGAATAGTAGGGGAGAATGGTGATGCTTGATGCCTTTTTCTTATTTTCATCATATCTTTTTGGAAAAAAATTGCAGATCGCCGTCTTTTGCATTTTCTAACAGCGTGTTATTTCAAGTTTATATGCTGCAAAAGTAAGATGATCTAGAAGCGTTTTCTTGGGACTACAAAAATTGTGATATTTTGAAAGTTAGAGGAGACTTGATCCTTCATTAAAGAAGATTTGATCCTTTAATCAGTGTTCCCTAAACTTAAAAAAAATCGTGCAAAATCTAAAGACAAAAGTTCCATTGATTTTTTTTTGCCACATTAGTTTTCATTTCACATAAACTGTGAGTGTCAGAAAAAAATAAAATTTTAAAAAGTTTTAAACTACTCTATATCTATTGCATACTTAAAGGTGCAATTTTGTAATTTTAAGATAAATTCACATTTTTGAGTACTCTTTATCAGAAAATCATTGCATGAATATAAATCGTTGGATAAATATTAATAATTTTGTGCTAAGCAATGATCAACATCCATTCAGAAGAGAAATTTACCTTTTTGGATTCGAGGGATTAAGTGACATACATACCTTTTGAACACATACCTTTTGGACAATTTTTTCTAAAAAAAAATTAAGAGTTTACTATTGCTTCGAAAATATGGAATTAAGAAGTTCAGGTTATACTCTAACGACTGACATGTTGGAATAAATATTTTCATTGTGATTTTTTGTCGAGAATCGCTTTAAAATGATAAAGAAAGAAGATTTTTTTTTGTCTTTATTAGAGAGACTTTCAGCCTTTGGCTGGTTCGTCTCTAAAATAAAAAAAAGATCTTCAAGAATCTTTGTTAATGTAATACATTCCAGATTCGAAATATTTATTACACCATATTTACAAGTAAGCTACAAGAAATGTGTCCACATAAAATCCAACAGTTTTTATTCAATTACGACCTGCGATTAAGAAAATTAATAAAAAGCTTAAAATCCGACATGAATTCTCTTCACACAGTATACACTCAGGAACATATACAGTATAATGCAAATTATCCCTTGAAAAAGGCCAATATCAATGGCCGAAACGTTGGGCAAATTGTTAAATTCTATAATTTGCCTCCTAAAGACTGAAATGCCAATTAGAAAATTAAGAACCAAACAATATCGTATATTAATTCAGCTCCCAAAAAATCGCAAAATGAGCAAAAAATCTCTCTATCTCAACTGATCCCTTGGCTTCGGTTCATATCACCTTCTCTCGATTATTTACTGTGTTCTGTACCGGTGCCGCCATGATGCCACGCGCCGAATTCCAAACTCGACAAATTGCTCAATTGCTTCTTTCCTACATTTCCTACATCTATCGCATCAGAATGGTCACTCAATTACTAAATTACTTGTTAAAAAAAAATTGCCCGGCTTGGAGATCGAACCCCGACCTTCGTGGTGAGAATGGAACACGCTACCACTAGACCACGCTTAGATGTTGTTCTAACTGAAACTAAAACTCGAAGTGGTGATTTGATTTTGAAAGCACATCAATGCACTTTTTGTGACTTACCAAATCCCGTTTTGAGCACTTTCGTGCCCTTTATGTGACTTACCAAATCCCGTTTTGAGCACTATGGTGCCTTTAATGTGACTTAAGTCCCGTTTAACGTACGTATAGATCACCTTTGCAACTTTCAAGTTCGTTAATGAGTACTATATGTAGTTCACTCATGAGAATTGGGCAAAACAAGTCAAATACAACGTACATATTAATCACTTTTGCAATTTTCAAGTTCATTAATGAGTACATAAAGCTCACTAAAGGGAATTGGGCAGTTGATTCTCTTTGTCAGCCAATATGTAACTTGCAATGCCTTCGTTCAAGTAAATATGTGACTTTTGGTTGCTTGGGACTCTACCTTTATTGGCTTCATAAGCTCTCGAATTACATAGGTATGCCAAAAAATATATAAGAAAGCCTCCTGCCTCCTCCTTCCCGCCTTCCATCTGAAAGAGAGAATCAAAAAACATTTCTTGTACCGGAAAAAAAAAACTTTTTGTGTGTCTCTGACACCAATTACAGTAATTTTTAGTTCTATTCGAACTTAATTTTACATCTTTTCTGTCCCTAAAGCTGATACAAGAAGAAAAATACAAAGGTGCTGTATACATTCATTGGTAACAACTGCGTGTTAAACATAAGGCTTAAGGTAGCAAGCGTTTGATTTTGGAAGCTAGTAGTTTCACTCAAGATCAAAGACAGTTCCACTCAAGATCATATATTACTTGTAAAAACTACGCGATTAAATGATATTTTGATGGAAAACTTGTAACAAAAACCCGAATAATGCTTTTTATAAGTTTTTCCACCATTTTATTCAATAAAAATCTGTTCATAACGGTGAAGGTTACACAAATTAACGCTCAAAGTAAGCATAGATTAGTGAAAATTGCAGCAAATAAGTATATGTTTTTAAAGCTTCTAATAATATTATTTCATTTCATAATTGTGAGCAAAAATGATAAAGCTTGTATGAAGATTCATAAATAATCATTGCCTGGATCTTAGGTAAAGTAATTAGTTCCGCTCAAGATCATTAACCCTAATAGAACAATAAAAAATCAAGCTGGATATCTTCTAGAAAGAAATTGGTAGAGTTTCGCATTTATAGGGGAAAACTGTACAAGATGCACCAGTAAGATTGCCCATGCAATTATTTCTCAAAAATATGCTAACCTTTGGCTTTGAATATTTTTTTCTTAATTTTTATTGTGGCTAGTAATCTTTTCTATCATTTTCTAGGTGAAAAATTCACCATAACTACATTAATTCTTACTTCTTAGAAACAGAAGGATGAGTCGAATCTGTGTAAACTTATATTTATTTTTTTTATTGTTAACATACATATATTTAAGGTTTCGTGGTAAACCAGCCTGCGCAGTCTGATAACACTGCAGCTTTTCGTTTATCCCCTCGTATACCCTTTCGAATGACTCGAAATGTTTTGCTATATTTCAATAACTTCCAGCAAATATTTTACTAAAATCAATCACATCATAATTGGAGCAGAATGCGCACAAGACCACGTGTTCAACACTTAAATTTTGAATGCTGTTAACTTTGGAGAAAACCCGAATATAACAACGAAATGTATTTTTTGTTGACTTCCAAATTATGATATGAATGCATTATTATAACAAAATTCGTCCTTTTTCAAGTTTAATAGGTACATAAATGTTAGATTCGGAAAAATTTTTAACCGTTATATTTTTCGCGGCATCGACCAAGAATTTGAATTCCGTTGCCTACTTGAAGGCGTTTTAGCTATTAGAATATCAGAAAGAGTGTTTTAAAAAGCGAAATTTTCGATAAGCTTAGCAATAACAAATTATTTTTTGTCATAGCACGTATAATAAACCAAAATTACGATGAACATGTTAAACATTTAATGTTTCAATTATTATATCTTATATAGACACATGCTTGTCCAACACCTCGCAAACAGAACAGAGCAGAGAACGAATTACACTTTTATCATTTCGGTTTCCGAGTGCACTGCTCAGCCGATCAACGTTCACTTATCTTTTTGCCGAGTGCGCCCGATTGCGGTTGCTCTGACGGTCGGGTGGACGTCGCTCGCTCTAAAGAAAAGAGAAGGAGCTGGCTAGAAAATTGTGCTCTAGCGACGCTGCTGTGTTGCTCAGTGTATCAAGCCAGAAAGATTTCAATGCAGGAATGTTTTCTACAAAAAAGCCGCTATGCAGTGCGGAACAGTGCATCAGTTGAAGAGGTCCAATGTAGCTTTATGTATGAACTATTTTTGTACGTAGCCGGGCCGGGCACTTCCTGGCAAATTATTTAAAAAACATGGTGAAAACCGGGTAAATAATCTGAAATTCTCCATTCCATAAACCGAGCAATATCCGGCCAAATCTGAGGAAATTAAGGAAAAACGACTTACATTTTTTTTGTCGCAACACATCAGCAGTGTCAAATTTATGTTTAAAGCATACGAAGGAAAGTTTTGGTTTGATATTTGATGAAATAAACTTTCAAAAATCCAATTTTTGACAAACAATTTTAAACTGAATTCGATTTTCTTGTTTCATTTTCCAAATAATGTGGATAAAACTGGGCAAAATCCAAGTAGTTTTTTCACAATATCCGGACATCCGCAAATTGCTGTATACTTAGGTTTATGTCCTTTTAATATCGTACGTGGGAAGCATTCTTTTACAAAAGCAGCAATTCGAAAAGTAACATTTACTAAAATTATCCAAAAATCTTTGCCTTTTAAACAAACCGTGAACATTACGCAAGAATCTGGGACAAATTTAAGTAATAAAACTTCAAAACTTTCACAAATAGTTAAATTTAGGATTTGTTCCTTAACCGCTACGCTTTTGATATTTTTCGACCGAAGAAAGCTATCGTAGCTAATCATTTGTCCTGGTGCAGAACATCAATCTAGAGGAACTCGCTCAGGAATGAAAAGATAGGTGTTTTGGGCAAAGTTGTTAATTCGCATATTTTGATATAAAATTTAAAGGCGAGAGATTTAAAAATAGCGCGATAATAACAATAACTTTTTGTAGAGCATTTTTCAAGTATTTTTTTTTAATTCAACCGTATCTCCTTGGGTTAAGATTGTAGAACTTTGGTATGTTAAGCAAAGTTGTGTATTTTGTTGAGATAAATAACTTTGTAGAAGAAACTTAAGCTCTAAAATTCTAAACAAGAAAGTTATGATTTATATCTCGCTATTGGTGGACTTCTAAACTTTATATTTCATATCAAAATATGCGCTTTATTATACAGAGCAATATTGTCGAAAACACCAGCATTCTATCTTAACTACCTTTGGCGTTATAAATTTAGTTACGTTAGATTTATGTTCTGCATTGTAAATTCTGACGCACTTCCAAACATCGATCCAGACGCAACCGATGAAGACAAACCGAGTTTTCTGTAAAGCTTCTCTTTCGCCCGAGTGCGAACGAATGTATCTGCACCGAGAACGCACTTCATCAGTTTGCTTGCTTCTCTTGCCCACACTCGGGTGGACGCTTGGTCGCTCTGGAGGTAACGGAGCATTTTTTAAAGATTCTCCGTTTGGGAAGAGCACAGCGAAAAAAATACACGCTCTTACTCTGAACGGGCAAATCTGAGGAGCGATGCCAAGCATGTATAGACATATGGAGGCGGTTTTTTTTTTTGTAACACCATCACGTATGAATAGTTGGTCGGAATTGAGTGAAATTTGGTATCCGACGGTTTTCCGGGCCAGAGATGGATTGTATAAGGGTTTCGAGATTATTACTTTTTATGGAAGGGGGGCTCCTATACAAAATCAACTAGAAACGGGACAAAACTCGAACAACTTGAAGATGATTTTCATGAAAACTAATTCACGAGCACGAAGAAGTTAAAGAACTGTAAACATTTTCCAACGATTTATTAATGCGGTGCGATCTGTCCACTAGTTTTGGCGTTCTTCCCCAAGGTGTGTTTGCTAGCTGTTTGAAAACTTCAAAAATATCATGAAAATCGAGGTTTTATAATTTTTCTCTTTTTAGTAGGTAAGACTTAAATGAGCTACCTGATTCATCGGAAACCTTCAATTTTTTCTTAAACGATTGGTGACGCTGTAAAAAGCATAAATTCTTAACGGTACAGAATGCCCGGTTTCCCCTACATATTTCGAAGGTCGATAAATTCTTAGATGGTAAGACCTTTGGTGTGCTTGAGGATACCATAAGGTAGTCGTTGTTTGCGGCATACCGTAAATATGAAAATTTCTTCATTAAATTAATACGAAGCTTGAGTGTTATCGCAAGTATTTTATATACCTTAACTCTTTAAAAAAAAATGTACTGAAATCCCATATATCTTAGCCCAAAAAAACGCAATGTATTCAAAATCTTTTTTTCCTTCTCTTTCCAGGTTCAGTAAATATAACTTAAACCTAGCAGATTAGTACATTCATAATTTGAGTTCCAATGTTTTGTCATTCTCCACGAATCTATTTTTGCTCATAATTGTATGGTTCAAGTTATCCGTCGTCCGTTCTTATTTCAACGGCATACCAATCCGATTTGCCTCTGGGGATACTTCGATTGAGCAAATACCGACAGTAGAATGGCAATTGTTGATCTCTCTGGTGCCGAAGACAGATGTCAACGAATGAGATTTAGTTCTCAAGTTTTTTTTGTCATCATTTTTCAATCAACCATCGCTTGTTTATTATTCTTCCCTTGGCCACTAAATTCGCCACAATAGCTAAGTGGAAGCTATTTTCTGTTTTACAACTTAATTGTGTCCCCCTGTTTCTGCGCTCAGAGTCGTGGCCGGATGGCAGATTAAACGACCCAGTCGGTGCCCTGGCCAATACAACATATTCATAGCCAGCTCTCGCCTCTAGGGGGAATCTTTCCCTATAGATCAAAGCGTTTGAAGCTATCCATGAGGTACCTACATCGTTTTATACCGTATTTTTTGCTGCCAACTAGGAGTTGCAAAGTGCTTCTTTATGGAAGTGACCACTCAGACGGGTGGACGGATTGTTTTTCTGAGATAAGCCAGAGACCTTCACAGCTTGCCATCCAACTAACTTCATGGACCCCAGGACGCATTAGAAATTTATTGCAAGCTTTTATGCTGTTTTTCTCATCGGCGGAAATAAACAACAGATTAGCGATGAATTGACACCATTCATCTTGGCTGGAAGGTTCGGTTGGAGGGGCGATTCTTGGGAAATAATTCAATCTGCGGTGCATTGAGCTCGATGTTTGTATGTGACCGCTTTAATCAAATAAATCGTTTTCAATAAACTCTTGAAGTGTCAATAAGTTTTCGAACGATATCGGTTTATAGACTTTTAACCGACGGAAATCGATCAATAAGCGTATATATCTTTGAGACTTGTTTTAAATTCAAGTCAATTTGTAGAAGTTGGGCGACCTTTGAAAACCCCATGTTATTTGTCTGTTATTCTTCTTTTTCTTTTAACACCAATATGGCCAATACTTGTATGCATCCTGAAAAATTATAAACTTGCGTTTCTCATGTAAAACGCAAAAGATACAAGAACAAGGCAAAAATGACGCGTGGAGTTCCCTGCCAAACGCTTCATGTGGTTATGTCGGATTTTATAATGTTCAGTTTGTTTAGTTGAAACCATAATGAAAAACACAAACCAAAATGAATTAATCTTACCCGAAACTTCCAGAGTTTTACGTTAATACCACTGGTAACCCAACCTTTTTGATGCCAACAGGATTTGTTTGATATTTTTTCTTTTGTGGACATATTGTTTATCACAATCGATATCACTGAAAGACCTTTCAGTTTCTTCAGTTCTTAATTTTCTATAACTTTCACTTGTTCCTTCAACCTGTGATTTTAATTTTTTTCAAGATGTTGAAAATTTTTGATAGCAGCTGTCAAACACGTCTTCAAGCAAACGATGCTTACTTTGATTGATACTTTGACGCCCTTGTTTAATTTTTAGTTTTCTTACGCACTAATACAAATTATTTAAATAAAAAAAAGTTTGAAGAAGTTACAAACGTTGCTAAGGATTATCAATCCAAAATGAAAATCAATTATTCTTTTCAACTCTCAAGAAAATTAAAAACATTTTAAACATGCAGATATTTCATCTTCAGGGATTGATTTATAAACCAACCAATGCAGCTGGAACCATTATTTTTAGTCACATGAAGCCAAAAACCTCCAACTCCCGTAAATCCCAAAATGGACCCACCACCTACAACCTGGAACGATCAACGGTCCTGCCTGACATATTCCAGACAACACCGGGCCCGAGTCCAATTACCGGACCAAATCACCCTGCCATATCCATAAATTAAAGTTTCAGTTTGGAATCTTCAATATACTTTAATTACAGCTAACCGCACCAAATTTGGCACGTTCACTGTTGTTTGATGGCTGCGGGTTTTAAGATCGCCGATTTCTTCTTCTCGCTTCGGCTAATGATTCTGAATGTCAAGCGCACGGGTTCTTTATGTCTGCTTTACCCTTGTCATTGACACCGTTTCTGTTTGGCGCGTACCTACTTGTATCATTGATAAGCCCTATTCGCCTCAGCTCCTCATCGCCCAAAATCCCACGGAATAGATTCGTAGAACACTACACAGTTGATGACTGGTGGTGATAGATTTGTACCTTACTATGAAAACGCGTATCTTGCAGCCATCGTAAAAGCGCACAAAACACGACCGAATAATGATGATGTGCTGCTAACTTTGCCAGAAGAGGCGCGCGCACTCGTCCAAGCCCATAACTTTTAACGACAGGAATAATCTTTCTCACTATTCTTTAGTTTGACGACTTCCAAATCACCATTGGCCTCTGAAAAACTCTGACTCCTACAATTCAAATACCTGCTTCAAGAAAGAGAGATAGCTATCAGGAACGCATAGGAACCCATCTGTAGTTTGTCCGGAATAAAATGCCATTGGTCATATGTTTAAATTTTGTCAAACTCCCACAACTGACTCGTAAGAGAGGGCAGACAAAGGGTAAGCGCATCTAATGAATTAAAGTTGCAAATCGCGCGAAGGGAATCTTGCGTAGCTCGATAAGAATCTCCTAAGTATTTAGGGTCAGCCCTTCTATTTCTACTAAGTCGCCCTTTCTTATGTTCAGTAGGGGGTATGACTTTTTTTTATTTCCATAACCCCGAAAATTTTCCTTTTCAAACCAGATAGATGCAGGATAAGGAAAACAGCGTTATTTGCTTACATAGACCATTTTTTTTCATGAGAAGAAATACAGATTTCTACGGAATATTGTAAATGGTAAACTTCAGAAGGATTTCGGTATTTCAAAAATAAAAAAAAAACATGAAGATATTTTCTACGATTATTATTGTTGTATTCACTCTTCTTTATTCGACGTTCAATGGTTCACTCACTCTACCATAAGCGGAGGGATGATGATGATGCTGCTGGAGATTGTTGAGTCCAATAGTCAACGTGCTGCTAAGTGCAAGCTGAAGTTGGAAAAAAACACTCCAGCATCCCATCGAGCGCAGTAATTTCTGTTTCAATATTGATCACTGGTGTGATTAATTATCTTAACAGCATCAATCGAGTGTTTTGCTCAATGAAACAGAATGATCTATCCAAATGACTCACAAAAGTTATTATGAATGGTGGATTATTTTACAATTCTTTGACATTGAGTTAATACGATGAACATGTTACGAGATCGTTTTAATTAACTACGGACTTTGTTGTATCTTTTCAGAAAATGTACTCGCACAAACAAAGCGCACATTCCGCACAGGAGCTGCTCAGCCCCGTGCTCTTGGCTCCAACCCGAAGTCCAGTCATTCATCGGCCGTCGATTTCAACTGCCCAGAAGAATTCGGATATTATCCACACCCGTCAGATTGCTCACAGTACTATGTATGTGTGTTCGGTGGTGCTTTATTGGAAAGTTGTACCGGAGGGCTGATGTACAGTCACGAGTTGCAAACTTGCGATTGGCCCCGGAATGTAGGCTGTGATCTGCCAGCACTGAGTGCTCCTGCCGGTCCTTCGAGAACATCAGCCGTAACGCCGCGAGTCCCACAAGTACTGTCGCGTATCAGATTCTCCAGCGTTCAATCAGCTCCATCCGCACCTTCCGGCCCATCGGGTCCCAGTGGTCCCAGCGGCCCAACTGGTCCCGAACCATCTGCTCCAGGTCGTATCCAACGAGTTCAATCGATCCCACCTCCACCACCACCAGCAAACCCTAATCCGATCATTACCACTCGCGGTCAGCCGAAAGAATCGCCACAAGAAGACATTGCCAAGGTAGATGTTGAAAAGCTGGGTAATTTGTTTGATCCAAGATTTAATTGATTCTTCTGATGTCACACAGCTCTACGCCGAAGCTCACGACACTCTTCCCCCGGTTGAAGAGGAAGAGTCAGACCGACAGCAACGTGTCTATCGTGGTCAGCCAAGCACCGTTACCCAGGTTCAGCGAGATCGCGACGGTATTCTGCAGCAACCCAGTGTAAATGCCATCCCAACCCAGGCTAAAGTAGGTTCCTTCGCGTACAGTGCCCAGCCACAGCCGTTCAGGTAAGTCCTACTTTCTGTTCTTGCACCCGCTGGGAACTGGCCCCACTAATGGTTATTCCGTAAGAAATGCATACACCTAAGGATACCTCTGCTGTATTCTTCTGCACCAAAGTTGTTTGTTTCATTTTTCAACTGTCAAATTTCTACATTTTCTACCTCCTAAATCTTGAACTTCCATTTCACGAAAACAGTGACGACGACAAACTGCAAGACCTTGACCACAAAGATCTCAAAAGTCACGATCGAAGAAAACGCGATGTGGCAGAAGAAAGTGACAAAGTTCTTGACATCAAAGACAGCTCAATTGATCCCATTGTCAATAGCGAAAAGACTGACGCATTGGTAGAGAAACACCCTGTTAAACGTTCAAACGATGACGAAACTTCGGAAACGAAAGAACTTTCCGACTCAGAAGAATCCACAAGCAGCGCTGAAGGTACCCGGACAGCTCGACAGCTGCGACCGATAGGAAACTGGCAGTACAGATCACTTGACACCTCGTTGTCACGCCAAAACAGCTTTCCCCCTAGTAGCTATGACCCATTTACATTCTCGGTTGGACCAACTCAATCGACCCTTATCAAATCCGGAGCACGGTACTACCAACCTCAGACATACAGTAAAAAGGAAATCACAAACAATTATAACGATTATCTGGAAGCTTACGTCAAAGCTAAGCAGACTGCCCAATATCTACGGCCAGTAGAACTACCAAATCAGAAGCCTGTTTCGAGTCTTCAAAACTACAAAACAGTTACCAAGATAAATCCTCAGGAAACGCTGATACCACTGCTGATCTCTAACCAATCGCCAAAACCTCAATACCAAACAGCATTTACCGCAGCAGCATTTGTGAATAATCAAAACAAAAAGTTTACGACCCCAGTCCCGGACATAGACGACGAAACCATTCCAGACAACTTTGCCTACTTTCACTTTGGAAACAGTTATTCGTCCACGCCGATTTCGGTCAACAATCACGCAAAAACTGCGGCTAAGCTCAATCCCGTTCCACAACCATCCGCAAAGATACCTCAATCAACGAACCGGACTCCATACATAGCATTCAGCTCGGTCGGAGGCTTTTTCAACAATCAACCCACTGCTAACCCTCTGAAGGAAACATTCGCTGGAGTATCCAAACATCACGGAAGCGGACAGATCCAAGTACAGCAAGCCAAGAAAAAGATTCTAGCTGGTCCAAGCACGACTTCTCCCGTTTACGATTTTGGAAATTCAATTTCGGCTGGAAGCGTACGATATACAACACCAAAGCCCCCATCCTCATCACTTGAGTACTATCCTCAAAACATATTTGTAGGAACTGGAAAGATCACAAGTAACATCCCTGCACAGATAAACTACAACAAATATCATGATAAGCCATTGTATGAAGCTTCTTCACCAAAACCAACCGGATACTTTTCAACCAAATCCACCAACGGTTTTCAGCCTATATCAATTTCAACCACCCCGCGATTTTACAAACCCGCTAACCAAGGTAGCTCAGATTATGCAAATTTCTTTGAAAATATCAAAACAAGTCACGTGCAACATGTCAACACCAAGCTAACTGGTGACATCCAAGACTTCAGTTCACAATATCCCAAAAACGGTACAACGAACCTTAGGCCAGTTCAACAAGTCGAACAGCATTATAAGCTGTATTATTCTCCCTCGACTGTTAAACCGACAAGAGACTACGGTGAGTACTACTATGAACAGGATGAAATAGAAGATGATCGGGGCCATAAATATGTCAAAAACACACTGAACAGTAACCGCAAACCAAGCTATCCAAATCGCCCCAATGAAGATGACGATGACGAGTACTATGAAGATGATGAAGATGAAGACGACTACGAATACCGGTATCCGGTTAACAAGTCAAAGTACACCCCAATGACAGAAACCATGGCACCAAGGCCGCTTAATAATCTTACCACCCCGAAACCCGCCGCTTCCGTCTCTGGTCATCTATATTATAGTAATCATAAGTATGAAACTACCACATGGCGACCAAGCACAGTGACCACACATGCCTCAAGCGCTACAAGTGATATACCCCCGATCATCAAATTCCCAGAAGATGTATTCCAAGGTATCAAACCTTTGGCCGATATACCACGGTACCTCAATAAATCAACTTTAAGGCCGTACACAATCCGACAGCGCCTAAGACCAACTCCGATATCTAATTCAAACCTCATTGACGAAACCACCGCAAAGGAACTGCTCCGTACAACGGCCAAATCCCTTATTGCCAAAACATCGGCTAAGACAACGACGACTACCACCACCACGTTCGCTCCTAGGACAACGACCACGACCACGACGACTACTACTTCATCGCCACCGGCAACTCGAACGCGGACAACTCTCAGCTCGACTAGCGCTGCTTCGACCGACGACACTACCTCTCGGAAACGGTACACCATTCGACCGAACCGAGGCCAGCAACGCTGGAGAACTACTGAGACACCCGACCAGTCCACGATTGCTACTAGCACTCGACCAAACAAGAACGCGAACCGTGCAAATCGTTTGGAACTCGATGAACGGCTCCCGAACAGGTACGAGTATTACACCCTCTTGTTTTTATCCTTTGTTGTGTTGTGGGTTTCATACATTGCTGGCCGAAAGTGAGTGAGATAGAGAGAAAAAGAGTGGCACACTTTACCGACCCGGATCTCAGGTGACATGGACATTTGTAAATATCTTGGTTGAATTCTACTAACTTTTGAGCTGTTCACGACTCCTGTTGTACATACTACCCCTTCCATGCACGGATTTGAATCCCTACCTTGTGTTCGTGTTTCTGTTTTCTACCTGTAGTTTGTTTATACAACATTCTAATTGTGGCGTGTTTTCCCAACAGAGTTGAAACGTCTTCACCCGCGCCTAACCGATACGTTCCGGAACAACCGCAAAAAACCGTACTGAGCCAAAGCAGCAAAAACTACTACAACACTAGCAACTACGATCCGTCTGCCTACGATAACTACTACGCAGTCTATGACGACGATGTGGAACTGTACAGAGATGTTGGTAAGTACTTCCGTCCGAGGCTGAGGCTTGTTCGACATTGTTGCCTACATTTCAACCCTCCTTTTTCCCTCATAGAATATCAACCGCAGTACAACCAGAACAGACAACAGTCGCCACCACCACCGCAGAAGACCATCGTTTCTACCACCTACAGACCAACCGTAGTAACAACCGTCGCTCCAGCAACTTCTCAGCGAGAACAGTCTTCTTATGTTACTTCTCCCAGAACTACATACCAGCAACGTCCCTCTTATCAGGATTACGATGATGCTCTCGTTGCACAAGTATGATCAACTTTTATAGATTCGATTTTCAATGCGAAATAATCATTTCAATTTTTCCCTCCATAGCTCGATGATGATCGTTATAATCAGAAACAAACGCACACTCAACTCAGGTACCGAATTTCTGTTTTCTTTCATATTTTTTTAATACGTTACTGTGAAGCTGATGCTTTCAAATCTAGATCTCCCATAAACCAAATAATTATCTAACCATATATTTTCGCTATTTCCTGTTTCTCTTGTTACGAATCAAATCAAATTAAAAAAAAATGTCCCCCCAAATTCGGAACACCAAATCGAACACAACTACCCAACAAAAAAAAACTCCTAAAATTCAACGCGGGAATGTTGAATTTATCCTCAAACAAATACACATTGATCAGGAACGATCTAAACTCGATCTCTGATCGTCCGATTTTGGTATCGTCAACAATTAGAACCTATAACAGTCCCAAATACCAGACAGCTTTCGTCACATCACCCGAACCGTTCTCACTACCATCAACAACCACTACCAGAACCACTACAACCACGACCACCACTACTACAACACCGGCTCCACCACCACAGTACTATACCACAAGGTATTAAAACAGTCTAATCGAAAAAATTCTAATACCTGAATTGGAATCCAAGTTTTAACTTCATGTGCTTCTGTGTGACGTAAAACATAAAATTTGTATCATCGCTTTTCCGTGTCAAACAAACTTCTAAATTCAACATTTTATCATTGAAAAAAACCCGGTAGTTGTGTGTGTAGTGCCATCATTTAGGACGTAGAGAAATTTTATAGATTTTTGTTTTTGTTGGAAACATTTGTAGCGCTTCCACCTTAAATGTTGGTTGATGAAATCACTTCATGTTGGTTTTGCTGTGTTTTGTGTGTATTGTCAGTATTTTATGTCGCTTGATACTCGCTGTCTTTCCATACTGTTTTCTTTCTCATCATTCGCCTATCGTATGTTGCTTTCTCCCTGAGTTGCTATAATTTCCCTTTTTCTGTAAATTTTAATCTATCTATACATTCTCTCAATGGCTTTTGCTTACTTCATAAATAAACATTTCATAAACACTCTGTTCAACTCAAAAATCGAAAACATCAACCACATGAAAATTTAGATTATTACTGTTCGATTCTTTGCGGTTCATATGTGTCTAAACCAGAAATATTACAACAATTTTTTTGTCAACCTGCAAACTAATGAGGACCGGATCCAGTTTAGGCCCCATTACCCAGTCCCGCTAAATGGTCTAGTTGCAATCCTCGACGTGAATAACCTCTCTAATTCTAAATTACTCGTGCTCTAGATTATGTCCATGCCAGTCAGAGTAGTGCTCCTGAGCGTGTTCATTGTCGCTAACTGATGCCTTTCGCCTAATTTCTCTTTAGAATTACCTAAATTACCTACTAGTAAACAAGCGTTTCTAAAAAAATCTCCAACAAATGCTATTTATTCCTACAGATCATCACAATTGGATGAAAAGCCCAATAAATCAACCCCCAAAACAATAATATTAACACTCGCAGCACGCGCGGGTTCCTCCTCAACTACCACGACCTCTACGGAGACTCCCATCCTAGTGTCCTTTTCCCCGTTTTCCTACTCTGCCCGGGCAGCCAGTACGATGAGTTCGAACATCTACCGACCTTCAAGTAGAACTACAACCACAACGACGACTTCTGCTCCTTCAGTCATCGGTTTTTCTCTTTCGGACAGCAGCGACAAATCTTTACGAGTACCTCCTGAAATAAAATTTCACCCAATTCCTGAAGACAGTTACTACGACGACGATGATGAGTATCCTCTTACCAAGACGCGTTACGAGTACGAGGCTCAAGACAACGATAGTAGCAACAATCCTTCTGATAAAAAATTTATCACTCAAAAGTTAGTCCCGGTTAATCCACCACCCTCTGCCGCAACCAATTACGATTACTCCAACCCTCGAGAAGACAGCCCTTTTTCGTACGATCAACCTAAAACTTATTTCTCGTATTCGTTCAACAAATCACCTTCTCCGTCTCCTTCGACCACACCTTCAACAACAACGACGACAACTACATCAACCACCACCACCACCACCACTACTCCCAAACCAACTACTACAACCACAACCACAACTACAACACCAGCTCCGGTAACCGTGCGTCAGAGAGTTCAGAACCAATTTACACCCGATGTACAATCGGAAGGCTTCAGGCCGAATCAAAATGTACCATCGTCAAAAATTCCTAACATTGCAGACTATGATAGTTACGTGAATACTGGTAATCGACCACGTGGTCAAAATACGTTCCTCAAAGCCATTGGCACCACCCTTTCGGCTACACAGCAATCTACAATTGCTACTTCTACTGCCCCTGGATCTGTGAATCCTTCCATTGTACCAGCTTCGTTTGCTCCCAGTAAAAATGATCAGGTCGTACGATTTACTCTGAATTCCAGTTTTGGAAGTTCTCGTGTTAGTGACTCGATTGGAAACGACAAGCGCCCAACACAATCCACACGGCTAAGCGTCAATCAAGATACACTTGACTCAAACAATGGAACCGTGAGGATTACATTGAGTTCTACTTTAGCCCCAACTACCACCACTCAAAGGGTACAATTCTTCCCATCCTCTCCCCGGTACGAAATTCGACCACAGGCACCTTCACAATCCCCTACCAGATATGAAATCAATCCCGAACAATTTGAAAATAATAAATCGATACGGTTAACCCTGAGTACTGGAATTGGAAACAAACCAAACCTCTCTAAGGGTACTGTAGAAACTGTCAATGTCGTCCCCTCGAATCAAAGGTACAACCACCATTCATCACGAGACACTACAACAACTACCACTACTGAAACACCTACACCATCTTCCAATATCCCACGATTCATTCCCAGCTCAACCGTCCCAACACTAAGATCACGTATTTATCAAGAACCCGTTGAAACGATTCCTTTTGGTAGAAGTACACCACGTCCTACCAGTTTCAAACTTCAAGACACTGATCCAACTTCTTCTAGTGAATGGGTTGCATCATACCCAGACAACGTTTTATCAAGTCCTCAAACCAATACTCTTCAGGAGCATGAAGAACAAGAACTAGATGATTCCTTTATACCGTCAAAACCATCTGTAGAAACTAAAACCTTACCCCCAACTAGATTCCCACCTCGAAGCACCCAACCTCCAACCGCTGCTGAAGATAGCAAAAAACTTGCCGAAGCTATTCAAAGTTTTACTTCCAGAGGTCTTGTATTCAAAGAAAACCTGAATAAAACCCTTGAATCAAATACTGGTTCTCGAACGGTAGTTTCTCCCTTCAAAAGCCTCGAAGTTCAACGACAAGCTACCTCTTCCGATAAGCCATTTGCCTATTCTACTTCACGTGTGGTAGCAAACATCTACCGTACCACTACTGAATCCCCACGAGAACCCGCAGTACGGAGCTACTTCCTTATCACTGCTCCCCCAAAATTGGCTTCGTTTGCCCGTTCTAGCACTCTTTATTTCACCAGCACAACAACCGACGCACCACCAACAACTACTACTACTAGCACGACCACTACCACGACGACAACCGAAGCTCCATCAACCACGACAACTACTGAAGCTACCACAACAACAAGTACCTTGCCACCCCCAACTAGTACCACAATAAGTTCCACTATCTACGAAACATCTCCTGATGAAATCTTATCCACTACTTCTCCTAGATCTACCGAAGTATATCGAGGTCGATATCGTCCCAATTTTAATGTTGCCAAATCTTCCGAGACTTCAGAAGAAGTCACTACCCCTCGGTATAGAATTCGTAACCGTGGTTCTCATCGTCGAACTTACACGCGCCTTCGACCAACTAATCTAAACGGAGTATATAGTACAACAACTAGCTTTAATCAAACAAACGTACCAATCTCCAGCACCGAAAGTACCGTGCTTACCATTTCATCCGAATACCCAGATCACAGGGTAACTCCATCAACGATATCATCGATTGCTTCGTCGACCAGTTCTCACTTGAACGGAATTGGTTCGACTGAAAGATCTCGCTATGACGGCGAAAATGCTCCTGCTAAATCTTCCCATTATAAGTCACGTTTTAGTGACGATAGCGTAGAAGTGTACAAAAAGGGGTCGGTAATTTTGGAAAACGCAACCAATTCTGCCGATGTAGTTGAAATCACTGACAAACCTGTATATTTTACTCGGTACCACCTTACATCGACTGAACAAAATTCTTTTGGACCATCCTCCAACAGCAAGACTGAGTCGACTACTAAGAAGTTCCGTGCCACTGTTGAAATGCCAGAAATGAATATTCCTACCGAAAAAGAGCTGTTATCTTATAACCAGAATGACAGTATCAGTAACGAATCGGAAGAAGACGAAGACGAGGAAGAAGACGGAGACGTGCCGGAAGAGGATCTGGTGGATTACTCCTATCTTGAAACTACCAGTGCTGCTACTACTACGACCAAACCTACTACCACAACGACTGTGCGATCGACTTATACCTCTTTCAAACCTCACTATCGAGCTACTAAACGATTCACTACCACTACTTCTACTACAACCGAATATCCAACAACGACCACGACGAGTAGTACCTCGCCTCGATACGTTCCAAGCACTACCACTCAGTTGCTGAACTTGACCACGACAACGCAATTGTTGCCAAACAAATCACGATCGACATCGTACTCTTCGACGTCTTCTCCCGTATACGACTCAGACGAAGACTACAATGACGATCCATCGTCGTCCGTCGAACAAAACGTCAACCTGGACTCCGATCGTACGGCTTCAACACCAAGCCCCGTAGCCGTTACCACTGTCACCACCTCCAAAACCAATACCAATACCACCCCTCGCTTACCCACCACATACTCCAACGGCAAACTGCCACCACGCGTATCCAGAGTCAATAATGCCATAAAGACCACGATTGCGGCCGCACAGCTGCCTCGCCGATACAGTAAACCGTCAGCCGGAAAAAGTATACAATGTACAGAAAACTCACTTTCAGCCAAGTGCAACGAAATCCCCTCGAGGTACTGATTCAAGTCCAACTTTTCTCTACCTTTTTTTGTTACTCTTCATTTTACAAAACCAATTAAGCAAACTAAAACTAAACCTACTTAAGCCAAGCCTACAACAGACCTTATCGTGTATTGGTTACTCTGTCGCACTTGCCAACCAAAAATAAAACACTTGAACTGCTAGTGTTCCTAGTCTTGTTTCCAGTTACCTATCGCTATCATTGTTGTTGTTGTTATTCGTTAATTTTTGCATTATCCTAGCTATTTGTTGTTTTTGTTTTGTTTATTTAGTTTAATACAATTTGTTCAATAACTTGTCTCTAAGCGCAAATACCACTGCAAATTCACCACGCCAACACCACCACCTGCTGATTACCAAATGCCAACCAACAATAGAGTTTAAAAGAAACAACCTAAAACTATAGTCGATTGTTGGTATTTCTTTGCCTTCACGTCACCCGTTCTTCACTTGTTCACAAGCTCTTCTACTTCTTTTTTTTTTTGTTCAACGAGTCGACAGTCGCTTCCTCGGTGTGCTCTAATCAATCCCATTCAAACACTTTCAAGACTGTGTGGAATGCTACAGCTACTTCCTCGCTTTATCGTACGTAGAAGATGCCGTAGTTTGTGAGCGACTGCCGATCAAAGCCTGCTTCGTCGGTTGTCCGCTTTCAATAACCCCAAAGTTGACGTTGTTTAACTTTAGAACTTTAAATCGGTGAAATTTCTCGGATTACTTTTTACTTCAGTCATGGAAATGTGCTTTTTGAAAACCGTAGTTTGTTGTTGTTTTGTTATCTGTATTTTTTGCTATCTAGTGGTAGTAGATTATCGTTGAGGGTGTGATGTTTAAAGCTATTCATTCGTTCAACTTCCTCAAGAAAGGAAAGTGTAGCTGAAAGGTTGAGGGAAAGGTAAAGGCGACATTCAAAAACAACCATTGGTTTTATAATCGGTAACTTCATGTATTGCTTTGTCCATCTCAACGATTGGTCATTAAATAAGTAAAGGGATTAAAAAAACGCGATTTGGATTAGTGATAATCTGAAACAATATCACATTACACTTACTATACCTTGGTTTATTAACTTGATCAAACATGTTTTGTCAAGTTTTTCAAAAGAAAAGCAGTATGGAGGTTTTTAATCGTAAAATTATATAGTTAGAACAGATTGGAAGACGTTTTGTTTTTAATCTTTCAAAAGTTATCAAACTTAAAAAATTTATTTCAACAACCAAGTTTCCACAAAACGCTGTTGTTTGAGTGCAGAAGGATATGAGTGTTTGTTAACAACTACGTTAAAATTTTCAAATCTTTCGAAAAAACATGATTTTTCGAAATTTTCTCTTAACGTTTATTTCTTTCTTACATTTCCTACGCATAAATTATTAACCAATTTAAAAAAATATTATGTGTCAATTCTTTTCCATCTCCACATCAACTTTTGTAAATCTTTGACTTTGATTCAAGTGCTGATTCTTTTGTACTTTTTGTATAATGAATGGAGATATATATAATAAATTAATAAAAACAAACTCATACTACTCAGCTAATTAGCTTTTTACTTTTGAAGTGATTAAGAAGGTTATATTTCCATTCTTGAATAACTATCAGTTTCCTTCTGTGCCATTTTTCGAATTATGTTTTAAAATTGGCGTATTTACTAGAACCAGTGATGGGTATCTTTACTACATAGTATTTTTGACAATTATAATTTAATTTTTTGAATAGTAGATACTGATAGATATATCACGTGTTATAAGATCTCATTATGACGTTGTATTTTAACGAATTAACAACACAGAACTGATTGAAAATAGTATCCAAAGGCATTTAATGGTTTGCAAGAATACTTATAGGGTATGGTAAGTGTTCCTAATAATTACATCACCAGCCCACAGAAAGTGTACTAAGTATGCCGCCGTGAACGAGACTCGATCTCATGATCTCTGGCTTAGAAGACTCAAACGCTATCCTATAGGCCACGGTTGGTGAATTCTAATAAAATTCTAATCGATAAATAGTCTGTCCAAATGAATCAAAGTTTTCAGCATTTTTTTTAAGAAAACCCTATAAATGGAACATTTAAGTTAAATTTGCTATCCGATTCAGTTTTTTTCTTTTTCCGATAAATTATTGACATGATTTTAATCATAAGAACGACTGAACAAGTTTTTTTTTCAAGAAAAAACCTAAAAAAAACGCTATAACCAGAATGAGAAACATTTTTTTAATCAATTCCTCATGTTGTTTTCTATCAAAGTCATGGCATGTTTCGATTAGAATTTTCATTTCAAAGCAGATGACTTTTCAGGATGAACATTTCACCATAGGCAAAAATAGGAACATTATCAAAGGCAAAATTAAGAACAAATAGTGCCAAATAAGGTAACCGACGCACTTTTGAGAAATAAAATGTACCTAGTATTCAGTTCAGAATCTTAATTTGGATTCAAATCGAAGATCCATAGCTTATCAACGATCCGCCAACTGCAACGTTGATATAAAGTCGGGAATACCATAAAGATGGTAAAACGACTATAAACGAAACATATTCATAGCTTAAAATATCCAAATTTCGATAAATAAATCCATGAAAAATAATGTCCCCATTTTGCCAATCAGACCTCTTAGTTAATATAGTAGAAATAGTTTTACATTATATCTTTTTTCGTTTAGACACTCTTAACTATATACTTTAGTAACATGTAATGAAATCTCTTGAACTGTTCAATGAACTATTTGTAACATAGTTAGAATTAAGTTTTAATTGAACCAATATAAATTTGTAGAAGATCTTTAACCTAGACCGTCTTCATCAAAAATTTCTACTTATCGCGTGAGCTTGTTGTTGCGTGTAGGTGTCAATATGTACGTAGATTTGTGTGAGTGTATGTGTGAGTGTTTTGAAGCGTGCGGCTAAAATCACTCCAATTCTCTACCTGAAATACACTCCGATCCTAATTGCTTATCCTAGCATTGCCAATATTTTACTTCACGAAAATCCTACAACAGTCCAACATTAAACTACACCAAACCCTCCATCACAATACTTCAACAAATACACTCCCTGTCTTGTCATACTACATTCACCAACTTCCTTCCATTTCAATCCAGTCCTTCCAATTCCTCCCCAAATTTCCTCTCGATCTCCGTTTCCCAAATCCTAAAAATAAACAAATGCACCGTAGTTGATACTAACGTATCCTGATAACTAACGCGCCTTTTTGCTACAAAATTGAACTAAATCGGTTTCAATCTAATTACTAAATAACCCTACTTCAACAATCATCGATCTGCGCGACGCCCAGGAACGACTTCGCTCACCGACGTTCTGCACCATCTAGCGTTATTACTTCATACCTGCGCCCGCTTTGCTTTACTGACCTCAAAGATCACCGTTTCTTATTTTCCAAATTGCCTCTTCATCTGTCCATCGTCACTCGGTCAGAAGTTAACCGCTTCCTTCCATCTTAGCTACATAGAAGTATTGTGTGAAGCTTCACTCACCGTTGTAAGAGCCCCACAGGAAGGTAAAACCAAAAGTAGTGTCCTGTGGAGGCCGGTCGCTGCTCGACTAAACCTAGCTGAAGCGTAGGTGCCCTCACCAAAAACCCGGTTCATCTAGCTCCGGTTGATAGTTAATCTCATTCATAAAACATGAGCTTATTAGTTTGTAGTTCTAACTAGTAAGCAACAAGAGTTCTATTGTGGATAGTTAGAATTTGATTCGTCCGCTGTAAACTAATACATTTTTATTTTCAATTACCAATGACATCACGCCTGTATTCTGTCAAATTTGAACAGAGGCAGCAGCAATAGCAACACCAACAGCAATCGCAATCGTGGAAACTCGCAGTACATCACCGATACGCAGTCGACTGTGCCGGCAAACCGAGGAACTCATCCACCGTGAGTTGTCGAGGGTTCACAGTCTAGCTCCTACTAATGCCTTCCGATACGCTTTCTAACTTTCTTTCTCAGACGCGCCCGTCCCACGCTGAAGCCTGCCCAGACCTTTGTCTCCAAGGCGCAGGAATTCATCGACATCTATCGGTATCCACCAACGCGACCGGAACCTCTGTACCCACAGCCGAACCCGGACAAGACCGCTGCCAAGTGCCGCAAGGACGTCTGCCTGTTGCCGGATTGCTACTGCGGTGGCAAGGACATCCCCGGAGAACTACCCGTTGAACACGTGCCACAAATTGTCCTGCTCACCTTCGACGATTCGGTCAATGATCTGAACAAACAGCTCTACCAGGATCTTTTCGAACGGGGCCGCGTCAACCCCAACGGATGTCCAATCACCGCTACCTTCTACGTATCGCACGAGTGGACCGACTACAGCCAGGTGCAGAACCTGTACGCCGATGGACACGAAATGGCATCCCATACCGTATCGTAAGTTTTCATAACTTTTTTTCCTTTTACCAAAATCATTCTAACCAATGTCTACCCCCTAAACAGGCATAGCTTCGGCGAAGGATTCTCACCGAAGAAATGGGCCCGTGAAGTCGCTGGACAGCGGGAGATCCTATCTGCCTACGGTGGTGTCAAGCTGGAAGACGTCCGTGGTATGCGAGCTCCGTTCCTGTCCATCGGAGGCAACAAGATGTTCAAGATGCTTTACGATTTCAACTTCACCTACGACTCGTCGATGCCGGTGTACGAAAACCGCCCACCCAGCTGGCCGTACACGTTGGACTACAAGATCTTCCACGACTGTATGATTCCTCCTTGCCCAACTAAGAGTTATCCAGGTGAGTGTTCCAGTTAAAGTTCCCAAGCTTAAATATAAATCGTGTTTTCTCTCTGTCAGGTGTCTGGGAAGTACCGATGGTTATGTGGCAGGATTTGAATGGAGGCCGCTGCTCGATGGGTGACGCCTGCTCCAATCCACCGGATGCCGAAAACGTCTACAAGATGATCATGAAGAACTTCGAACGCCACTACACCACCAATCGGGCACCATTCGGGTTGTACTATCACGCCGCTTGGTTCACCCAGCCACACCACAAGGAGGGCTTCATACAGTTCCTGGACACGATCAACGCCATGAAAGATGTGTTCATCGTGACGAACTGGCAAGCGCTGCAGTGGGTACGAGATCCCACTCCACTGAACCGCATCAACTCGTTCCAGCCATTCCAGTGCAACTATGGGGTTCGTACTTGTGATGATGACAGTTTCAAACGAACTTTTGACTCAACGTTTACTCGTTCCCTTTCAGGATCGTCCCAAGCGTTGTAACAATCCTAAGGTGTGCAATTTGTGGCACAAGTCCGGCGTCCGATACATGCGGACCTGCCAACCCTGCCCCGACATCTACCCGTGGACTGGTAAAACCGGAATTCGCTCGTCGCGGATCGACAGTGATATCGAAGTGGCAGATACGAACTAAGTCAACTCCCTCTCTTGTATGAGATTTTCTGGAACTTGAACTACCATTTAATCTACATCGAAACTCTATCTTAAACAGCAGGAAATCAACCGTTTATTTCATGTTTGTGAAACGGAAAAGCTTTTTCAATCCAACAGTGATACGATAAGTAACATATCTGATTGCAGATGTCACACGATCGAGGAAAGTTCTAAATATCTTGGATAATTTTATCAAAAGACTAGATGATTCTTATCCTTTCCCCTCTTGAAGGCGAAAAGAAAAGCAATACAACTAATTTCTTTTGGAACGAGTCACTGGTTCTCAAGTATCAAGGGAATAGTGACAAAATATAACCTACATAAGATATTCGAATGCCTCGTAACGTGAAACTCAGATTGCGAATTCCTAGAGTTACTGTTAAATCACACCGAGAAACAAACTATGAGTTGCAGCTGCACTTTTCACATACTATTCACAAGTAATTGGTAATTTATTCTTGACATTGTAACTTCCATCGAGATAACCCTATAAGGGACAATAACCTTGTTCTTCATTCCTCATCAGCAACGGGAAAGAAGTTTCGTTCGATATTAAGAATATTTTCTTAGTTTACATAGTCGCACCCCTTAGAATGCATAAACTGTTATTTTTGTAAATACAATTTATTCTGAAACGATTGCGTAAATTGAGAGTTCCATAGCGATAGGACCATGACAAATACTCACTCGAAGGTAGCTCTTGAAAGCACAGATTAAGCACAACTTGTAACTCGTAAGACTTTCGACAGCGATAAGAAAACCAGACCGAAGCAAATGGTGTAATGTAGCACTGCCATATAGAAGAAAAATATCGCCCAGCACTTGGTTGCACAAGGAAACAAAAATCTTCAGAAAGAGCCCCAAAAGTCGCATTAACCTACTGAAAATGCGAGATATTCAGGTTACCTAGGTGTCCAAATCCATCGTTCAACCGAATCAAGGAATGTTCCTTTATCATAATAAGAAAAAAACTGCCACCCAACTTCCCTCGTTATAGGATAAGTTGTCCCACTTTGGAGAGACAAAATGTCATTCTTTTGTAAAAATAACTTCACTTTCGATCTGAGAGCTGCCATGATGGATTGCATACCTAGTTAACCTCAACAGCATACAATCAAGCACCTTCTGGGCAAAGACTTGGAGGATTCGACCAATTCTTGGATATGAAACTTTCGGAAAAAAATGATAAAAACAAAAATTAATCGATATACATAAGTGATATAAATATATTTATAGCTAGTTAGACAATAAATTATAAATTGCTGCTAGGAAAATCTTCAAGCCCCCTCCATTAGAGTTCTACGCCTCTCCGCCACTACTCCTGAGAAAGCAATCTATTGTACATAATATATAAGAAGTTTATTAGAAGCATACATCTCTTTCTTCAACGCACTGTCGGACATCGAATTAAGTAATCTTTGCGATTGTGTTTGACTTTTTCATATTATTTAATCTTTTCCCCGGTTGAGTGTATCCTTTTTTTATATTTCCAACCCACTGCTTTCTATTGTTGAATTTTAAGCATTCTAACCCTTCTGTGTAATCTTTTTCATTAGATCCTTAAGTCATTCTAGCTGTAACGTATTCTTTAGCCGTAGCTAGTGATATAGAAAGAAGAAAACTACATTTTCATCTTAATTAGAATCGCCACTTTAATCGAGTTAGAAACTGAAAAATTACATAAAATTTAATAAAACAAACATCTACGTGTATCTTTACCGCAAATGTATTTTTCGATAGAGGGGAAAATCTCGAGCGGAATTGAAGCAATCTAAAACCACACTAAGCAGAACGAAAATTAATAAAATAGTAAAAATCATAAACCGGTCGCGATTGTAGAATGTGTAGGTGTGAACATATGGGGAAAAAAGTGATGTAGAAAAGTATTGGCCGGGTGATAGAGCAAAGCAAATCTTAAAGACATTTTGTGCGACCGATGCGATAACTTCACGGAATGAATGTATCGAAATAGTTGAAATAAAAATCATGACAAATTTTAACGGTGTTGTTATATTTTTTTTCAGAAAATTTCGCGTAGTGTAAACTTTAAATATACCTACTCAGCCTGTTCAAACGAATAGGATCACAATAAAGCAAACTGTAATTAACTAAACCCACAGAAGATGGGTTCACATCTTAAGCCAAGAAAGTTGAAAAATAGAGAACTCATGATTGAAGTACAGGGTGAACTGTTGGTGTAGAAAACTCTCCTATCGTGCTATGTATATGAACTGTTTATCACTGTACTACTGACCAGCTTTCACGTCTGTTTTGCTTTCACGTCTGTTCCGGACGCTGGTACGTCGAAAAAGAGAGCACATTTCCTGCGGTTCACACGCAGGCTACTTTGACTATTGCTATGGGTGCTATGGTTACAGTGAGGGGAAAATGAGTGGAAGTGATCAGCCTACTGGGATTTACCAGCTTCTACAACTACCAACTTTCAAACCTGGTGCTTGAAGTTTCTCAATGTAGCACTTTGCTACCAAAGGGTGCATCTAAACTTTTGGTTCTTGAAGTTTTGCTGGAGACATCTCTTTCTTCCTCGTCCGGTTTATTAATCTCCGCTGTCACCTCAACCGATCGATTCTTTCTTCTTTTCATTGTTCCATGCCTGCCGCTTCCACTTTCGACACTGTGCCCAGTAGTATCCTCGTGCCCTGGTTTGTGTTCATCAAAGTATTTGAACAGGCGTGTCACTTCATGTTCCACCACTGAACTCAAGCTGGAGTGTGGTTTGTGCTTGGCTTGGTTTCTTGCATACTGTTGCGCCTCTTCTTCGGACATCATCTTTCCATCCATATACACAATAGTCGAATGCCGTCGATTTGGACCATCATACAGCTCCTGTAGTGTTCCGGAGCTGAAGTACTGAAGGTTTTCCGATAGGCTACGCTTTTCTCGTGTACCTTCACTAATGTCGGATTCGCTTCCGTTCTCTGCACCTCGAGGTGTCAATGCGTTTGAACTGCTGTCTAGATTTTCTAGTAGATTGTATTCCTTGTCTGCTGCCCGAGGTTTGCGACGAGGCGAATTTGGATTGGCCGACGAAGCGTTAGAACTTGGAATCGAGCTCGACGGGCTCATCAACCGCTCTCGTCTTGTTTTGATTATCTCTTTACATTTGTTCGTACAACCACCGACCCATTCAGATATCAGTACACTCAATGCTATCAGATATCCGATTCCCATCAGAAGAAACATTCCCTCCGTATCGGCAAGTGTTAAGCCTTTTTCACCAGCTGTTGGAACCCTCAAAACTTTGCCAACCGAAGCCTGGCGATATCTCCCATCTTTAGTTTTCTGTAGGGACCAAGAGACATCCTTGTTGAGTTTAGACATTATTCCAGCTTCTTGCATGTAAAGGAAGGCGTTGTTAAACTTATCCCTATGGACGGAGTTGCGCGGAAATACGAAGGACACACCGTACAAGGTGAAGCATTCCTTGCTGACGTGCAACGAATACCGTTTGTTAGAGGATCTGAAAAATTAAGGGTAATGATCACTTTTGAATTGACACAAATAATTTTTTTAAAACTATTCTGAAATCATTTTAATTATTTTGACGAACTATGATATTAAGTATTTCTACTCTATTTGGAAATATTTCAGAAAGTATGGAGGTGTCATGTCGATTTTTAACATCTGGTTGTCCATTAGATATTAGAATTAGACACATTCATCCAAAGGGTTCTAAACATAGGAGAAGAAGGTACGAAGACCAAAACTTGTCAGATATTGTACAGTCACCAAAAATGCGTTGGTCTTGTTATATAATAGAGACGACGAGGCTTATACTGGTATCAGAACAACGTGGTGAAATTCAGTACAGTGTTCGTGAAGGATTTCAAGATGAATCTGTTTTTTCCGGGAATGTGAAGAGCCATTGATGGAAACCATGTGAACATTGTTGGTCAACAAGATGACAGCTATCTTGATCGAAATCATTCATATACACTTCAAGTTCAATTCATTTGGGACTCAACCAAAAAGTATCGGGATGTGTTTTGTGGATTCCTGGATCAGCATTTTCGTAACAGCCCAGTTTACCGCTATTTTAGCTCACCTACACGTAAGTTTGCTCCAAATGAGCATTTAATTGGCTATAACGGACATAAATTAGAACCATTTATTATGACCCCCTTATAGAAGTTATCATAGATTGACTGTTGAAGGGTACGAGTACAATTTTCGTCTGAATAGATGGTTCCGGAACAGGCTGTTGGGCTTTGGAAAGTGAAGTAGAGAAGGATGTAGATTATGGAAGTATGGAAGCTTCAGAGTATACGAAGCTTTTCATTTTAACATCTTGTTGCCTACATGATTTCATTCTTCCACCACCACCAACAGACGAAAATCAATTTTCTGGAGGCAGCAATGAGTATCAAATCGATGCTGAGGATCTAGCAGAGAAAGCAAGAATTTTTAGACGGGCACAAACAAAAAAAAATCGAATAAGAACATTTATTTCACGATTTTAAAATGATTGTCTGTTCTAGGTATTCCGAGTTTCATTTCTTCTAATGCAAGTTTGCGCCCTCAAAGATCATCCCAAAGCTTCAATTCCCTGTTTCTTTCCTCTTCAATTTTTAATTTTGCCATTTTTAAATCGCTTTCATTTTGAACTTCCAAACGGCGCTCTTCGAATATGGTCTACTAGGTCCTGGCATCGAATTCCTGGGCTCTATATTTTCGTTAGTGACTGAAAATATAGACCCAATTGTTTCCTCGGAAACATTATGCCTGGCACTCTTTCCGAGAACATCGATCCAATACTTTTAAGTATGTCCAAGTAACAGCCTTAGGCCCGGATCGGCTCCTGGTATCCAAAGTGAGGTGGTAGGTTTTCATAAAGTTCGCCCATTTAGACCTCAACTTATCTGTGTTGTAGTTATGGCCTTTGACGATCATACTGTCCCTTATTTCACGCCATAAAAGAGATTTTCTTTTCATGGTTATGTCCCGAAATTCCTCTTCAAGCTTTAGAAGGAAATTGATGAAATCTGTTGCTGTTGCTGTTGCCATCGTCGATAAATTCATCATTGTTCCTTACTAGCAGGGGGTATCTCAGCTTCAGTTTGAATCGATGATGGTTCCAGGTTGAAAAAGTTTTCCAATAAAACTTTTTCTAGTTCACTTTAAACCATGACACGAACATACATATTATCAATTTTTTTTATAATACCCATCAAATTTAAAACATACTACCATATGCAATAACAATTACTTACCAGCCTGCAAAACAGACTCGTAATATTCACGGTTAAAGTGTAGTATTGTTTCTTCTCCATTTGAATTACAAACCACATAAACAGTGCCGTCCTCCTGGAAAATAGTTTCGGCAACGGCAAGGGTAATTGTATTCATTTTTTTAGAAAAATAAGTTTAACTATCGAAAAACAAACAAAATTACATAACAACAAACATATTATTTGAGATGGTTGCCCGGCTGCCTGAATAAAGTTGTTTTTATTTTTTTGAACGCAATTGTCAATCACATCGATAGACTTACTTATTTAATGCTCCCGCGCCTATCCTCCTGTGCATAGGGCCGTGGTAAAAGACCTCCACTGTTGACGATCCGGAGCCAGCGTCTTCACTTGGTCCCAGTCAAGACTCTCGTCGACAGTTCGTAATTCGGCGGCTAGGCTTCGCCGCCTCAAATTTCTGGCTCTGCCTCTTCTTCGATGTCCCTCTGGGTTCCATTCAAGGGCCTCTCTGCAAATCTCGTCCTCATCTTTTCGCAGCGTGTGTCCAATCCATCTCCACTTACGAAATATTGTGTTGAACTTACGGATCCTTCAGAAGAAACGTTCTTCCGGATCAGCAGAAGAAATCTGCTACTGCGTCGGCAAATCCAAAACATTACAATCACCGCATGCTTTGGTGATCAATTCGTAACTGATGATTACCAAACAAAAGAATAGTGATGATGATGACATATTAAATGTTTACACCATCACACGATTAAGCGAGACTACTCAAATTAGGTTCCTGGTAAAACAACAGTGTTGCCAGATATTCTGGGTAGAAGTATCAGCCTGACTAAATTTGTACTTTTAAACAGGATTTAAGACAAATCTGTTGTAAATATCTGTTCTAATGGCCTTATGTAACTTCAGATAGCATTTACCCAAATATAGTAACAAAACCAATATACCTCACCCTTCAAAAAACAAGGCGACACATCAAACACGCCATCATGTGCAGAAAGTTCCAACGATCATGTTTAAACATCGATAATCTAAACTACTTCTGGCAGATTTCTGATTTGTAGGTGTTGCCTCTTCTGATGGTGATGGTGGTACTATAATTGACTTTAGAAGGAACTTTCATCAGTAGATGATGCTGACAAGCGTGTCCTTGATAAGATGTAATAAAAAGCTGACTTAGATCAAAGAAACAAATGAATGAACAAAAATCTAAAAACATTAACATAGTTTAATCAAAGAATATTTTAAAATTTATCTTTTTAGTTTGAAAAAGTAACTTAAGAGAAGTACATCAGACAGGTAGAGAATACTTACTCCGCTGAAAAGTTCGATTGAACCAAATATTCTAGTTCGGCTTTGGAGCCAATAAAGGCATACGAAATGATGAATGCCTCCGTTACATTGCGAATGCCTTCCTCTAGAGTCGAGACCAGTTGAAGCTTCTTGACCAGTTTTTCCGTAGATTTGTCGCTAGAATTTGTAAACCATCGCTCCCAACCACCCCGATCTAGGGTGACCAAACGGAAGAAGCCATCGTTCAGCTGCTTTACCGAGTCGATTGTATCCGGCAGCACCGGCATCGTCACAAACGCAATTATTGATCCGGTGTAACATGATGTTATGATGATCGTGAATACCCAGTAAACACCTTGAACATGTAAAAAAATCATTTTCATCGAATCCCATACTTTAAAGCATAAACTTACCAATCAACATACGAGTTGAAGTCTTCTTTGTATTGCTCCAAGAATTTTCTCCAGTAAAAGTCAAACTGTTGGTGAAGGTTCCGAATACGTACCAGAACATGTTCTCTATCTCGGACCAATTGCCAACCAGATGGCGAAGGCTCATCTTGTCCGAGAACGCCAACGGAAAGATGGCCACCAAGTAGATCAGTGTCAATGCAAGCCACACTGGCCACTGGAAGGGTCCCAGAATGGCACGATATCTGAAATTGGAAAGTGATTATATGTAGTTGACCCAATTATAGTATTTCAAACAGCTTTAGAACCTTGGTAGAGCAGACGACATCAACGTCACGAAAGAAGCGCAATCAGTAGAATGCGCCACCGACATTTCCGTATTGAGATTCCGTTCAATTGTGACGTACACTCCCGCCATGCCAATGTCTGCCTGTCTTCGCTCGACCTCATCCGTTACAGCATCCCCTGACCTGTGCAGGATAAAATTTTACAAAAAGCGTTGAGTTTACGTATATCATAGAATTGGGGAAAATCTTACACGTTATGTTTATTTTGTGATATATGAATTTTTTTACGTAAATTTTATGTAGAAGTGGGAGTTTTCGTTTTTTATTATATAAAAATGGAGGCGTTTTCTTTGTAACACCATCACGTATGAATGGTCGGTCGTAATGAAGTGAAATTTGGTATCCGAGGGTTTTTCGGGTCAGAGATGGTTTGTATAATAGTTTCAAGAATCTCACTTTTTATGGAAGGGGAGCTCCTAAACAAAATCAACTAGAAACGGGACAAAACTCGAACAACTTGAAGACGATTTTAATGAAAACTGATTCACGAGCACAAAAAGTTATAGAACTGTAAACATTTTCCAACGATTTATTAGGTAACGGGTTAAACGAAGTTTACCGGGTCAGCTAGTTTATTATTAAAATTCATTTAATTAGCGGATGAGCAAAGTGCGGCCCGCAAAGCTTTTTTCCAATTTTTTTTTTTCGACTTTTTCTTTAATAGATTGTTATAAAACGCTTGTTCATACTGAACCAAAAAGAATTGACATATCAGTAACTTACCTAATAGTCATTCAGATTGTTATTTTTTTGCATATCTTGTGTTTTTCAAAGGCAAAAGTGAAATATTATTAATAGAAAAAACACCATATTTTAATTTTTTTTAATTCAGATGATATATTTTCCCTGTTAGTCAACTATGTTTCACTTGAATAGCTTATGTTGACATGGTCGACATGGGATTTTAATCAATGGGTGGTATGAAAAAACCTAGTAATTGCTTTTGCTAAACTAAATCGAGCAGTCGAGCAGTCGCTTAAAGCAATTGCTCCGGTTGTTATGAATAAAGTTTTTTTGACAGCTGTTTTCTCAGTCAGGAGCTTTTACTTTTAGAACAAGCTAGTTTGGTATGAATAAAGCTCAAATCTGAAGCAATTGCTCGACAAATCTCCTAGCAATTGCTTTATTTTCTAAGTATGCTCGGTAGCAGACTTTTCCAATAAAAAATTCTTTAATAACGTTATGAATTTATCAACTTAAAGCAATATTTCACTTCAAAACAATTCAAAAAGGCATTTTCAACATGGATAAAGAAAAGTCGAAGTGATAACCCAACTTTTTTCATATTCTTGTCGTTGTATAAAATCATTCGTCTAAGATGAAATTAAACAAATCAATTAGTAAATTCAAATTTTAAAAAAATCCGGCTATAGTGAAAGAAGTCCCAATTGGCTCAAAGGAAGAAATAAATTGTAATAATTTAAAACATATACAGATCTCTCATTTTTATATAATTCTAAGATTTAAGAAAAAAAATCTAAATTAAAATGCGCGCCTATTGCCTATTTTTTTATACATCGGAGGGGAGAGCTTATGATAAATATTAAAGTTAGGCCATTTCTTGTTTGACAATATTCGAATATGTATTCATTTTTCTTTAAACATCAACGAGCACAAATTAACCAAAAAATTCCGATCGTTCTCACACCCACCACTCGCTTCGTCGGCTTCAAGGCTATTTAACCGTACTTTTCAATTTTCTGATCGCCTTCTTTCATTTTACTTTAGAAAACTTCAGATTCTGCTATAGTTGGATTGCTCTATTTTTCGAAGCAAAAGCTATGTTCTAAGACTTTAGTACACATCCGCTAAGCAAATGTTTATTCATACCAAACTAAGCAAATGCTTTGGACTTTTGCTTTGATTGATTTCGAGCTAAGTAAAAGCTACCGAAGCAATTGCTAAACCTTATTCATACCACTAAATGTGACTCATAATCAAAAGCATCATTTGGTTCACTAAAGACGTTTGGGACGACTAATTTCGAAATTTCACAGTGAAATCATGCCAAAACTTGATAAATGGAGTAATTTTTCTTCAAAATAAGCAATCCGCATTTTCTAAGTTAGATTAGCTTTAAAAATGTTGTATCTGAATTTATGAAGAAGAAATTTAAGAACAAAATCGACGCTTCGTGGGAAAATTTCTCGAAGATACCCACAGAAATAGAATTTAAGTAAATAAATTTCAAAAACTTCTAACGCTGAGGAGACGTGGTTTCTCTAAAAGCTTAAAATATATTTTCCACGCTTTTTGTCATCGCTGTGATATAGCTTTAAACCAGGTCTGCCCATGGGGAGCGGGGAAAGGGGGTTTTAAATTCAAATTTACCTAAAACAACGAAACTGATTTCTAACGCCATTTTCTTTTCACAAATTGAAAAAAATATAAATTTTACTGATAAAATAAATCAAAATGTAACTTTAATTTATCGGTCCTATCGGAGAAAAGTGATGTCCTTTTTAGTAGGGACATCTAAAGATTATGAAATTTTTTTATAGATGGATAGAAGGTTAGGTTAAATCAAATATAATTGAAACAATATTCACCACACTTATTTTCTTCATATAATGAGAAGGCGACACCATCAGCATCCTCTAGCGGACAAAATGGAAGCATTAATTCGAGAAATTCGTCTAACTTGTGAATAGCGTGTATTCCGACTCGACTTGATCAGGGATGCCAGTTATAATAAATGAAATAGTTTGTTTCTATTCTTGCACCATAAAAATTTTAGTAAACCAACAAATTTTGTTTCAAAAAAATAGATTTGGATGCGCATAAAGTGTTTTTTTAAGATAATGTTTTAAATACAATCGGTCAACTGCTTAACTGTTTATCAAAATTTTGCTTACTAATAATAGTTAAGGAAAAAAATATCACGAAATTTACGTAGAAATATCGTTATTTTCTCTTTACTAGATGACGGGTGTCGCTTTTCAATTTGGCAAAAATGGGGTTTTAAACGATTCGTATTAAAAGATGGTATTTTTATTGTCTCATGCTAGATTTTTCTTGATAATATTTGAACATTTTCAAACAAATTGGTTTATCATTATCAAACTATAAAGTTTGTTAGATCATTTATCAAATCCAGATCTTAGGTCGAAGGACATTATACCGAGCTTTTATCCAGCAATAACGTGACAATAATCTCTCTTGAATGTTTATAATTAATGAATTGATTAAAAAAATCAATTTTAACAAAGCGTTTCAGAAATGCCAGTGCTCCAAAAAACAAAAAGCTAACAACTAATATCCATGTTTTCTGATTATGGACTTGGAATCATGCCTGAGAGACTTGTGACATATCTTCTGAAAAACATGATAGAAGTAAAGGCTGGTGGTGCGAATTTTGAATTCATTTGCGGAGCGGAGCGGAATGAGCGGAATTTATTTTTTTATGTGTTCCTAAACTGAACAAAAAAAGTGATGAAAATATGTTCGGACGGCATCCCTGATCAGCATTTTGACAACTCCAGATTAACATTTTGAAAGGGCACAGATTGATTTTTTTTATTAATTGAGACAAATGTATGCAACAGAATTGTTTTTTCTTTCAAATTTAAACCAATTGTACTGAAATAAATACTGGGTGTACATTAAGCATCATGTCATTTGTTATTACCAAGAAGGAAAAATTCTGTTCCCGCCATGGAATGTGACGAAATTATATTGGTATTGGCATGTATATTGGTTTTGAAATGAAACGTTTTTATTATTTTTTACTATTGCAAAACAAATGATATTCCAAAACACAAAAAGCTGTTTAACCCTTCATTTCATGATTTTTTTATTTTTCCTTAAAAATCGGTTTAAACAGTTAGAAATGATGTGTACATTAAAAAAAAAATTAAAATAAAATACGATTTTTCGCTTTTTCCATACATTAATTGTTGCATATTTGTTACTTTATGAAACGAAGGGTTAAATATAACTAGGAAAAATTAATAATAATCATTTTTGAATTTAAATTTTTTTTATTACTTAATCTATATTTAATTTTCGTCTCTTAGCTAAGCTTTTAAAATTTGTATTAAGCTTCCGCTTATTTTGATTTGCCGTTTTGTATGACATATTCTAGGTAACGGATCGTTGTTAAAAACTCGAAATAAAGACAAAGATGAAATAAAATTTATGGAGTTTGATTTAAAGAAACTAAAAGGCGCAAATGTTTGATTAAGAATGTGTGTTTGTTTGCTTTCTCGTTAAGTGTTGGCGGAAATTTGCAATGCAAAAGTCTAAAATCTGTGCAGGCAGATTTTATGGCGAGTGTCGTAAATCAATGTATTTTTAGTTATTTATGTATTCATAATAAATTAGTCATTTATTACGAATTCTTGACCTTAAAGTTTATGATTCTAATAACATTCCCTTTTCATTCTTTCTTTTTTTAAACTTTGCGCTAAATCGATAGGAATATTACAATCACGATGTTTAAGAGTATCAGCAGCGGTCAGGTGTCAAAGCTATAATAACACTAAATTTTGACACTTGCTCCTCGGTATTGAAAAAGCAAGCCAGGAGCCATATTTGAATACCGACCAGCTCCTGATTTGACAGATGCTAACAAAAGGAAATAGCATCAAAAAACAACAACACCTATCGGAGCGTCACTAGTGGCTAAAATGGAAACCAGTTTAGCACTTACCGGTGCGCAAATGTACTGCTAAAGCTAAAAAAGGACCTAGAATGTGTCCGGGGTTAACACCTGGGATAGCACTTATCGCTGCCGATGCTTTAAGGGTTTAGACAACGTTTTAAGAATTGTAAGAATATGCGCTGTTAATAATTCATATTTATTCAAATAGTAATCATTTTACTTCCGCCTTTTCTATATGCTACGCCACACTTTTTGCGATTGTCAATTGAAAAATCAGGACACCTGGCATCTCTGATCAAAGCTCCTAAAAAATTCACAGTGTAATAGTTCCATTTCTGTCGCCAGATAGCGCTATTCGTGTCTCCCGATTTCTCGTTAAGTGGTGTATATCGGTTCTAGTATATCTGGTTAAATTCAAGATGGTGAAAATGAGCGGGTTGAATTTAGTTAGAAGCATTACCATCACATATCAAATTTTTGATCAGCACGGGCCAACTACTAAATAGGTTCTACCCGCTCATTTTCACCATCTTTCATTTCATCTAACTTTCTATCCATCTATGAAAAATTTCATAATTTTTAGATGTTCCTACTAAAAAGGACATCACTTTTCACCGATAAGGCCGATACGGTGATTAATCTCTTCATAAATTTAAATAACTTTGGTCAAAACGAAATAGAAAAACACGACAACATAGCATCGGTGATAGGTCACTATCAGACTATCGACCGTACTGTTTCGCATCCAAACTCCGGATGTAGCAAACGCGGAGATAACAAACTGAGAAGACTATAGGTACATCGATAGAAGCGTTTCTGAGTTAAAGAGAGCTTATCTGAGCGATCACATATATCTAATCTTTTTGTTTGTTCGCACTGCAAGTTTTCCCGCTTGTGTCAACATGGTTTTCTCAAGAAACGCTCAACCGTAACGAATCTAACAAAGTTTGTATCAAGAACCTCACAGTGGATTATGCAAGGTTTCCAAGTTGACGCAATATACACTGACATGTCCAAAACCTTTGACGTAATCAATATAAACGCTTTACTGTCGATATAATGCAAGAATGGAATAACCGGATCCTGTCTTCAATGGATCCGTTCGTACCTGATCGAAAGAACGCAATATGTCAAACTGGAGAACGTGTGATCTAGTAAATACTTTCTCGGTCAATAGTGGTGTTCCACAAGGGATTCACTTGGGACCCCTGTTTTCATCACTGTTATGAACGAATTTCCTGGAGTGCTGATTGATGTGTTTGTGCTGGTTTATGCCGATGATTTAAAAATGTTTTTGCCTATTCGTCACCAAAAGGATTGCTTGGCTCTGCAAAATGCCTTACACAGGTTCACAGAGTGTTGCAGTAGATTCGGCCTAAAGATCAATTCCTCGAAATGAAACTTGATAACATTTTCTCGGAAAATAAGCAATATCACTTATGAATACCGCTTAGAAAACGATTGCATCATTGCTCGGCAAAACTCAGTGAAAGACTTGGGAGCTGTGTTGGACTCGGAGTTAACTTTTTCAAAACACATCGAAATAGTTGTAGCGAAGGCAAACTCTATGTTCGAAATGGTTAGTAGAATCTGTCACGAGCTGGATAATCCCTATACAATTGCCACAATCTACACTGGATTAGTTAGGACCGTCATTGAATATGCCGGCGTTGTGTGGCGACCGTATTACAACATACACAACAACAGACTAGAGAGAGTTCAGAAGAAGTTCTTGAAATACGCTTTGAGAAACCTTGGTTGGCAAGCATAAATGCCGGAGTATCGAGTCTTGGGCATGCTGTTAGGTTTGAATACGCTGGAAACCCGAAGAAAATCGATCGACGCACTGTTTCTAAAGGATTGAATCTGTGGAAGACATTATTCGCTCTATTTAGTACCGTAAACTGGGGGAACTTCGATCAGCGGGGTAACTTTGATCAACATGAAATTTTTGCAGATAATCATTATTAACTAATTTTTCTAAAGTAAGAATATCTTAAAACTATTTACTACGATTGAAAGCCTATAAGTTGAGATGCAAATAGGCTAAATTAGGTTTTTATTAGAGGATTTTTTATATTACTTACAATGTAACTTTAAAATCATAAAATATCTGGTTTTTTTAATGCTCACAAACAAACATCTCTCCTGATCAAATTCAAGCATTTAGGAGCAAATGGGTTGTTTAATGTGAAAGTTCAACTTTTTTCTTGATTTAGGTTAAGTTTAAGTGTTATTTTTATGGTCATTTGATGATAATTTTTGGATATTAAAAAAAAACGGTCATTTTCCATGAAAAAGTCCGTATAGAAAAAATGGCTAAAAACTCTATCAAATGGTTAAGTTTGAAGAAAAAAAAGAACATGGAAACAGTGCGAGGAGTAAGGCAATTGCATGAAGGTGTAATTTCATTTGTTTTTGTTGCCAAAAAGCTATGAAAAAATGTTTATAATTTTTGCCCCTAAAAGTATGCAGCAACATTGTCCATCTTTAGAGTATTTTTGTTTTTGAAAAAAAAAAACGTTGAAAAATTTGATTGAGTCCAAACAAAAAAATACTGTTATCGATGTTTTGAACCTACAGTGGCATCTAATGGCACTAATGGCATCAAAACAATACATTTGAAGTTGTTTAGATACGTAAAAACCATAGTGATCAATGTTACCCCGAAACTCGAAATCTGGTTTTGTAACAAACATTTAATTATAATCACCAATGTCGTTTGAATTTACTGCAATCAATGGTCATGTTTAAAACTCCTCACCGCAGTAAGGGTTTTAAAGTGATTAAAGTTCCCCCAGTTTACGGTATCTCTTATATCTCCGTACGGAGGCCGCAGCAATTTACGAAGCGTAAGGCCGTTTCAACTAGCTAATCGGACCCAGAATTACGCCCGAAACGAACCAATGTACCGAATGAGGCCATTTTATTACGCAAACGTCGATATTATTCAACTAAGCATGACCAGAGAACAAATTAAAAGTAGAATTGTGCAGTGCTCTTTTACAAATTAACAATAAGTGTAGTTATTAAGTGTCATTTATATTATAGAATAAGATAAAGGGCTGAAGCCTAGGATCTAATCAATAAATAAATAAATGAATAATGTGTGGTAATAGATAAAACTCTATCTGTATCTAGTCTTCATAATAGTTGACCCGTGCGGAACAAAAATTTGATATGTGATGATAAAGCATGGATCACTACAAATCTGGACGCACTATTTATTTTACCATAGTGCTCCTAGTTGTCGGATCTGGAATGTTTTGGCAGCTCTTTGTAGAGGAATGTTTCTTCTACCAGTGCTGAAAATTTCATTACGATTCGTTTTGTTTCAAAAAAGTTACACGTGATGGAAGCCGCGAGATGAAAATAAATTTTGAACACCCACGTCAAAAACCCGACGTGGTCGGGTTCAAAAATCGCGAAATCGTTAAAAATTGTCAAATCAACCGTGTGTAGCGTTCTCAAACGTTTCCGTGAGATGCGTACTATAGATCGGCAGGTTCATACCAAGCGTCATAGTGGAATTAAGGATCGGAAACTGCATTTGAAGGTGTTGAGAACGATCAAGGAAAACACAGGGTAGTTGGACTATGACATTGCCAAGAAATTCAACGCCGACCGGTGCACCGTCAGCTGAATTCGTCTACGCGAAGGAATACGATCCTATCGGACCAGTAAGCAACCAAACCGGACATTGAAGCAGAATTTAGTAGCCAAAAGACGTGCCCGCAAGTTATACAAGAAGATTCCAACGAAGTTCGACGGATGTATCCTCATGGATGATGAAACGTACGTGAAGATGGATTTTGGGCAGCTTTCTGGCCAAAAATTATGTAAAGCCACTGCAGTGGTGCACTGCACTGGTCATGGTGATGTCCCCGGCAACTTCAAATTCGTTTTTGCTGATAAGTTTGCAAGAAAGTGTTTGATCTGGCAAGGTATTTGCAGCTGCGGACGAAAAATTCCGGTTTTTGTGAAAAACAAGACCATGGACTCCGAAATTTACAAGGAGGAGTGCCTGAAAAACTTTTTTTTTTCGTACATTAGATTTCACAAAGGACTAGTTAAGTTTTCGCCAGATTTGGCAAGCTGCCACTACAGCTAGGAGGTTCTACAGTGGTATTGGGCCAACGGGTGGATTTTGTCGAAAAGGACATCAACCCACCCAACTACCCTCAATTCCGCCCTATCGAAAAATTTTGGGCAATTGTCAAGCAGAAGATGAAGAAGAATGGTAGGACGACTCGGGAAGCAACAGAGATGAAGAGATTGTGGAACAAAATGGCCGCTGAGGTCAGCGAATAGGGTGTTCAAACTATAATTAGTGATACTCAACCAAAAGTTCGAAAATTCAACAAAACAACATCGGAATAATTTTTTTATTATTTTTCCTTTAAAGTGCAATAAAAACCCTACATTTCAAGTACAAAACATTTTTATTTCGTTTATATAGCTCCGAGATAGACCCGTTTTAATGCATCCAGATTTGTAGTGATCCATGCTTTAATGCTTCTAAATAAACTCTACCCGCTCATTTTCACCATCTTTCATTTCATCTAACCTTCTATTCATGTATATTAAAAAAATCATAATATTTAGATGTCCCTACTAAAAAAGGACATCACTTTTCACCGAGTATCGGAAATAATAATAATTGTTATTAATTATTCATCTTTATTTGCATTTCTTATTTCTATTTAAAATTGAGGGGTTGATTGAAAAATTCCTCTGTAGTATTTTGAATTTGAAAAAAAATTTAATCCGGTTGAAATGTGAATTTAAAATTTAAAAAAATCGATTTTGAACTAATAAGGATTTATTCAAAAGTTGATTATTGAATTAAATTTGATAAAAAAAGGAATTTAATATTATTTCAAGAGTGCTAGTGATCAAAGTCAGAGATAAAACCTTTTTCTCAAATAAAATTCTTACAGCTATCAAAATAACAGGCCAAAAAAGGTCATTTTTGAAGTTCTAAACATTAACTTAAATCATGTTCAATTAAACTGACAAAAGACATGTTGGAAAATGGATAGTTTCGTGAATAATCAATTAGCAAAAAATAAAAATAAGGAACTCCAAGATTTGTTGTAAATATTGGCACAAATAAAACACTAATCAGCACAAAGCAAATGCAAATTTAGTTAGCTTTAAAGTTGCAACTTCGAATAATTTTTCGAACTTTTCAAAGATTTATTAAAAAATCATGATCATTTAAAAAATTATGGTTTTGTGTTAAATGAAAAGTTTATTAATTTTCATTCGAAGGTTTTAAAGTTTAATGTTTCAAGCTTTGACCCAAGCTTTGAAATTAGACCCAACAATAGACCACGGATACAATTTGAAAAGTTGAACATAATATTTTCAAAGCAATGGGAAACTCTCAACTTTTTTTAGAAAAAGTTTTATTAAATGTTGATTATGGGTACATTTGATCCCTGATCATTGCTGATTACGAGATTACTTATATTTGTCCAATTATAAATATTTATCCAATAACTGTCTCAAGAAAAAGGCTAAACTAATTAATTTTCTCTTAATTATAGAAAACAGCGCCTTCAAGTATGCAATGTCATTAGGGTTGAGACAAAGTTATGGAAAATGTAATTCGAACAAAACCAAAAATTAATACAAACGGTGCTTTATACGTTATCATCGTTATCGACATCAACAATATATAAAAACTATAAATTTTCAAACGTTTTTATTTGATTTTACATTAAAAATAAAGTTTGTTGCAACTTACCCTTTTTACTTAGCAGGGTGAAAATCGCATGTTTTTTGTAAATTTAAAAATAACTGGTGAAACCAATAGTTTTTCTGTCCCACCAACCTTTAAACTTTTGATGTACAAGCGGTTAAGTTTTCAGAAGCCATTGAAGTTGAAAATTGTTGCATGATGCCCCAGTTGACGGTACTTGTTTAATCATCTTTTATAGCCTAACCGTAGGCGCTTAGTTTGTTTCAGATTTGCAGTTTCATTGATAGTGTTGTTCCAATCACATGACAACAACTATCCGCGACGTTAATATACCGTTCCTGGGTACATAGAAACTTACCCCAAATAGGTTTTAGACGGCTCCTTTATATCGTAGGTGAAGTTCAAATAATTACTCAACGTTTTCAGCAAGCGTATTTCCAGTCCATCCCATCGGATGGCAATATTACCGACTCCATCGGTGGACAGGATTTTAAAGACGAAAGGAGGCTGATGGGCTGCGGCAATTGTGAAGCGATGACCCGAGAATCCTTTGCGTATTTTCTTCGGGAAAAGTTCAACATTCGGTCGAGAAAATTTCCCGTTCATCCATGTGGTCAGCACGTAGGGCCGATTGGAACCTAAGCCATCAACGTAGAGTTCGTGGGTGTAAAGAACGTAGGGAATTTCGTCGTTTGCCGCAGTCTTTGCTTGGGAGTACGATTCACCGATAACCAGAAGATTCAGGATATCCCTTGATTGCTTGGAGGATAAGAAATCCTGCAACTTCCACTGACTCGATCGAGGTATAACAATCACAAAACTGTTCAGTTGCGGTCCAATGATTTGTCTGGTCATCATGGCGTCGGACAAGAACAGAATAAAACTTCGACACTTGGAGGCAGTTGGCAACAGAAGATCTGGACTGTCCAACGTATAGTTTGCGTTTATCTTTCCGCAGGTGTACGTCGTGGGAAACTCATTGAAAAGCGTCTCCATAATGAAACTTTCCTTTTGCTCGACGAATACGTCAAACAAAATAATAGGAATGCAGGCACTCAAATGTTTGGTGATAATGCGGATCAAAAGCTTCACCAGCGATCGAGCTTGCTTATCATCCGTCAAACGATGAGCGAAATTTCTAGCCCATATCTGTTCCTTAGTTTTGGGGTTTCCACGAAATGTCGGATCGGCGAATCGTTTATTTCGCGAATCGGTCCCTTCAAATCCAGAATATGTTTCATTTTCGGGTTCGATTCGTCCCGACACATACTGCTCACTGGACAACTCATAGTATTTGAATTTGTTCTGCGATGGTCCATTATATGCAATCAATGCATCCTGATACTTGTCTCTACCCTGAACAACCCCAGACAAGGCCAGTAAAAGTTCCAACCACAGGAATAGTAAAACACTGATCAGCACAATCTTCTTCATGTTGCACCAAAACCCGAAAATGTGTCCCGAACTACACTGCTTTCAATCAAAAGTAACTGTAAAAGCATCCCCAATCGAGGGGTTGTCTTTTATAGAGGCATCCACTGAGCATGGCATTCGTCCTTGCAACAACCTATGCGAGGAAATGCTGGAAAATTCATAAAGCCCAGTGACCTTTTGATCCCCCGCGGCTGCCATGGGTTATGATTGAACCTGGTCGGGATTGATCAGGTGTGTAGCCGAATTGTTTCCTATTTTTCTCGTTTTCTTTCATTCACAACCATTGAACAGCAAAAACGAAAGTTAGCTGTGGTTATTTCCGTACGGATAGGGTCTGGTTGAAGCTTCTTCAATTGTAATAGAAATATGAATTGAAGAAATAAAAATTCTTTCTTCCTACATGTTGGATTTCCGTAGGCCTATAGGCTATAGGCTTCTTCTATTTTAGTAGAAGTAGCGTGAATCTTTACCTAGAAGCCGACATCAGCCTCTATGCATTCATTTCTGTGGTTATATTTTGAGTTTTGAGGATTTTTCTTTGTTTTTTTTTTTAATAAATCGATGTGAAGTGCGAATAAAATTACAACCGCTTTAGAAAAGACATTTACCGTAAAATGGGGGTAACTTTGGCCACCGGGGTAATTTTGACCAACAAATAATTTTTCCACATTATCATCAATAACTCGCTCTATAGTTTGAATTTTTGAAAACTGTTTTCTACATTTGAAAGCCTCTTAATTGAGTTAAAAATTTGCAAAATTTGGTTTGTATTTGAAATTTATTTTCTGTTAGTAATAATGTAATTTCAAAATCTTAAAATATCTATTTTTCCAAGGCTCGCAAACAAACAGCTCTACTGATGACACCAAACAGCATTTAGAAGCAAACGGGTTGTTAAATGTGAAAGAACAAATTTTTTTCTTTGTATATGTATAATTATAGTGCTATTTTTACAGTCATTTAATGATAAATTTTTTATATTTGAAAAACAAGGACATTTCCAAGAGTAAGCCTGTATTGGACAAATGGATAGGAACCCTATTCAATGGTTAACTTTGAAGAAAAAATGAAAATGGAAATGATGGGAGGGGCTAGGGGAATGTGTGAGGTAAAATTTCTATTGTATTTGTGTATTGTGTCTATTGTGTATTTCTATTGTCGAAGCTAAAACTATTAAGATATTGTTATAATTTTTGCCCCTAAATGTATGCAGCATCATTGTTCTTTTTTTTATTTTTAAATGTTTTTCAAAGAAAACGTTAAAAAGCAAGGTAATATTGATAAACTAGCATTTGCAAATATTATGAAGGCGTTTTGTATCCTTGTTGTAGAGATTGATCAATGTTACCCCAAAGCATCAAATTCTGAACAGAGACGAATTCGATTTTTAAGTCGATTTTAAAATAGTCTAATAAATTTCTGCAACCATGTTTTACGTTCATAGGAGTCCAGTGCTGGTTTTAAATGCATGAAACATGCCACATTCAACTTAACAGAAAAAATATTCGAACAATATTGAAAAAAGTGATCAATCTTACCCCGTATTGCGGTACTCAGTACAAGCATATATCAAGTCTGAGCGTATTTAGCAAAGTTTTCGAGAAATTACTAGTAAATAGAATTACCAATTTCCTCAATTGTAACAGTGTTCTATATAGTATGCAATATGGGTTTAGAGCAGGCTCAAATACTTTTATTGCAATTTCTGAACTTGTGGATTCCATAATTAAAGAAATTGATTCCAAAAATATAGTTGGTGCTTTATTCTTGGACCTGAAAAAGGCGTTTGATACGCTTAATCATGGCATCTTACTGGAAAAATTAAATAAATATGGAATAAGGGGCAAAGCAAATGATATAATTCACAGTTATCTTTCGGATAGGAAACAATATGTAGTTGTTCAAGGAGTAGAGAGTGAAATCAGAAATATTGGTGTAGGCGTCCCACAAGGCAGCAATATAGGGCCACTACTCTTTCTTTTATATATTAATGATCTATATAAACTTCCACTTTTAGGTACAGCAAGGCTTTTCGCTGATGACACAGCACTTTTCTATACAGGAAAATCTCCGAATGTCATAATCGATAACATGGAGCATGATTTAAAATTACTATCCGCATATTTTAACAGCAACTTGCTATCATTAAACTACACAAAAACAAAGATATTTCGCTCGGCCAGGAAAGTAATATAGAGACAATATAGAGACCCTAGCATGAACCAGTTTGTTATAGAAGAAGTAAAAAGCTTCAAATACTTAGGTATTCACTTGGATAGTACTCTTTCGTGGAATTGCCATACAAAAAATCCAGAAAAAAAATTTCTCCTCTTTGCGGTGTCCTCTGGAGACTACGACGTTTTGTGCCTCAACATGTCTTGTTGAAATTCTATTACGCTTTTATCCATTCAATTTTATACTACCTTATCTCAGTTTGGGGTCGAGCATCTCAATCACATTTACAAAAGCTGCAATCCTTGCAAAACAGACGTCTAAAAAATATTTACAATCTCCCTATTTTACATCCAACCAAACTTATTCACTCCTCCAGTGCTCATAACATCTTACCTTTAGTAGACCTTTGTGACTTCTGTGTAGCGGTGATACAACGTCTTATTTGAAGTGCGTAATAAATACATTCATCGTGCATTACATCATAGATCACCATCAGGTAGCCCCTCGACAGTCGACCAAGCACCAGTCCCCCAGGCGGCTCGCACGGGCCCAGACAGCGTGCGAGGCACGGGTAACGTGACTTCTCCGGGTTAAGCGCGGTGCTGGAACCTATAACCGACGGCTAGGCCCTTCCTAGCCCGCCACTAGGTTGCACAATTGGCGATCCTGCCGGATATATTCTGGACTTCGAGAATCTGGTTTCTTCTGGTGGATTTATTTAAATTTGAAACGCAAAGAAAAATCGTAAGTAGCCATTTTGAATTTTTTGAATCGATAAAGATTTTTCCCAGCGGCCTCAAATGTGTTAATTGAGTTTGCCTACAGCGACAGATTTTTCCATTAGATGAAGTAGATGAGGGAAAATAAATAAAATGCTTGTAGGAAAAATTTGCGCGATGTGTAGAACCCATAACAAACTCCGCGATACCTCCGTGGAAAAAATTGAGTTATTTTATCTAGCAAGTTGTGGACTTCCGCCTGAGGAAATGTCTTACACAGTTGACGCGATGAGGACTTCCGTCACAGCATTAGAAGTACTTGGCGAGATGAGGACTTCCGGCTAAGAAACATTGGAGTTGCTTTATCTGGCGCGATGAGGACTTCCGTCAGAGCACTCGGCGAGTTGTGGACTTCCGCCTGAGAAAATGTTGTTTTGTTTCCCTACACAGTTGACGCGTTGAGGACTTCCGTCAAAGCTTGAGTTGTACTTGGCAAGATGAGGACTTCCGCCTAAGAGAAATTTGAGTTGTTTTATCTGGCGCGATGAGGACTTCCGTCAGAGCACTCGGCGAGTTGTGGACTTCCGCCTGAGGAAATGTTTTGTTTTCCCACCCAGTTGACGCGATGAGGACTTCCGTCAAAGCATTAGAAGTACTTGGCGAGATGAAGACTTCCGCCTAAGGAAAATTCGAGTAGATCTATATGGCGCGATGAGGACTTCCGCCTGAGCTTTCGGCGAGTTGTGGACTTCCGCCTGAGGAAAGATCGTTTCTACACAGTTGACGCGATGAGGACTTCCGTCATGGTTGTGAAAATACTTGGCGAACTACCGCCTGTAAAAATTTAAATTATTTTTATTGAATATCTGGCGTAATGAGGACTTCCGCCTAAAGAGAGTTGGTCTGTTGTATTTGGATCGACAAAGACTTCTGCCAGGCAAGTGTACTTCCATCTGAACCAAATAGCTTGTTTCATAACGCTGACGCGATGAGATGACGACTTCCGTCAGAGCAGCAGAAACTTTTGGCGAGATGAGAACTTCCGCTTGAATAAGTTATCTGTTCTATTGAATAAATACCACGATGAGCATGTCTATTGATCGTACAATAAATGAATATTAGCGGAATTTGGAGTTGACAAGATGCAGAATTCCATCAACTGATGACGGGAAAATTTGGTTGAATTGAATAGTTTGGTAACGTCTAAGTAAATATACACGTAGAAGTTTCATGATTGAGTTCGAATACAACTAACTAGTGCTAGCAAATGAATCATTGCTTGTTCGTTGAAGTAAGAGTACAAATAGTTGTTGTTGACTAGCTGAACATTAATTAAATTGTAAAAGCATGCTACACTAGCAATTAATATTCGATACAGAATAAACGGCATTAGTTGGAATTTGGTTTTGATCTTAGCATTCGACTTTGAATCTTAAAACGGTTTAGCCTTACGTAGCTCAGAGAACCTCAGCGGTAATCATAGAAGCCGAGATGCTCGTTCAGATATCGACATCTGAATACTTCGGTAGAAGAAGAATGAGCATGACTTTTAACTGTTAGACATTGTTTGTCGCTGTTTTTTAAAACTCAACATTTCGGAACGCATCTGAAAAAAAGGATCTTTAAATTTAACTGATAGCCCTCGTTGCATGCCCATGACAACTCTCATACTTGAATGATTATTTTTAGCAATAAGTTCCAGGCGCATCGCACGAAGATTTGCAGGTTCGTGTCCTGTCACGGTTGCCACAAATTCCTTCGTCTCTTGCGGTTCGCGTTTAAGAAACGATCTGACTGTCGATGATCCCTAATTTCACATGGAAGCTTGTGGGAATTGAATAACGAGATGGAAGACCGTGTATGTTCGTCGATACAAAGAGCTAAATCTCCAGAAAACTTTCCGTCACATGTTTTGGCAAGAGAGGTGCGACCACCAGTGCATGCATGTTACTCACATTTTGACGAGTCTGCTTGTCCCCGATGGAAATTTTTCGAAGGGGAGCCGTGTTAATGGACGATGGTTTCAGCGTAGAGGAACTAATAAGGATGTACAGGGGGCGTTATCGTTTTTTTATAAATCGGTTTTCCTGCCGTCATTTTTTTCCTTTTTGTCCAACTGAGCATCGACATTTTCGAATAGGTTTGATTGGTTGATTGTTTGTGTCCATATTCCAGTCACCTCGATCACCGTTTTCAGTTGCATGTTTAATGGTGATGTGTTGTAATTGTGTTCGCCTCTCGTTCGCGGTTCAGCGGGTTTTTTGTCCTCGTTGCCTGCGCTGGAAGAGGACATCGAAGATTGACTGTCGATCATAGTATGGTTCACCCACAGCCAGCGTCAGCAGTTTCGAACGGGCTGTGGCAGCTGAACTTGGCCACTTCCGAGGCGCCGGGGTCTAGAGTCTGCAAAAAGTTGCACTAGTGGCGTGCTTTCAATATCTGCCAGCATTTGCGGAACTGGCCCGGTAAGGCCGCTAAATTGCGATCATCGATGAATTGGCGGCGACCTGGAACATGGGTGTCCAATTTGTATTGACGGCAAATCTGGGTGTGGATGCATCAGTTTCTTCCACCGACATTAGACTCCAACCCAGGACTGGCAGGCATATAAGGGACCGAGAAATTTGGCGAGAATACAAACCAGTGAAGCTTCTTGGACTGAAAATTGATCGGCTCGTAAAATTGCACAAGTAAGTTTTGAAGTAAATTTGTTTTGTTTACCTTTTTGTTTTGTTTCTACACGCTACAATGAAAACAGCAATAAATCATTAAATTATATCCTAAATGTGCAAATAGGGCCAGGGCGTGTACAGCTTCGGGTGTGTTCTTATACTAATACACGGAATCGTCCATCTTGTGACAGGCAATCGTAATCGTAGGCATGGTAGGCTAACAAGTCGCTGTCAAAAAAGCGCTCCGTCTCCACCCCCCCCCCCCCCCCCTCCCACCAATGAGAAACTTTTGGTACCCCTTGCCTGCTTATCCTCAATATGCAACCACCCGTAGCTGTAGGCATGCTGAATAGGGCTGAACATCAGGGATGCCAGGTGGTTTGGCAAAAATCGAGAAAAAAAAACAGGATTTATCAGGACACCTGGCAGCTCTGCAGAACATGCAAATTGAAACAAGACAAATATTTGGATATGGTGTATCACACAATTATTTGGAAAAAAACTTCCACTTGAAAATATAATTTATCAAAGAATGACATATTCTTTTTCTTTGTTTGTACTTTTTTTTATTGAGAGTGGAAGGGGGATGTGTAGCGGTGATACAACGTCTTATAGGTCGATTCACGCACTGCCTGGCCTCACTGTTTTTGACATTTCGCGATTCCTGTTTTGATTTCTTATTTTCCAATTCTACACGCTGAGGAAGCAAAGCAAACATTTGGGTCCTCATTTAATTCCCATTCACACGTTTTTAGCTCAATTTAGGGATTTTCTTGGCTCAATTTTGGGATAAAGAAAATTGAAAAGAAAATTAGATGTTTGAGGTATTAAATAATGAAAAATCAATAATTTTGTTTGTAAATCCAGCTGGATTAAATGAACTTAAACTTTAAAGTTAAACCACTAACTGGACACTCGTTTTCGATTTTTGGCGTTACTCGAAAATTAACGAAAATGTCGATACCAATAAAATTTGCATGCTCGAATTGCTGCCGCGCAATGTCGACGATAGGAGGCTTCTAGCCAAAAACAGAGAGGAATTTGGTTTTAAGTCTCATGTCAATGTGATTAGTGGTTTAACTATCTGAAGTTATTTTTATTTCTAGAAAATATCATATCGTATAAATTTATAATAGTTCAGCCTTTTCTTTCGGAATGTTCACCGGAGAATTTTCCTATATTGTATTCTTCTGTCCCTGAATAGTGTCGTCGTACAAGTATCTGCATTTGTTTACAGCTTCCGGTCAAAATAACACAAGAAATTTCAGAACAATCGATTCGGCACATTCGAATTCCTTAGAAGTTTCCACATTTGGACATTCGATGGGATTTTTTGTTTCAAGAAGAGGCGCTTTCCCAGAATATTCAATGCAAAGTGGGTTGGTCCAGAAAAAATGTGTTGAAGAAGGATTTTAAAAACATGTTAAAACATTTCAATAAACAAACCTCCTTTTCGAAATTTTAAAGAATTTTCAAGTTTCCGTTCATTCCCGGAGAGATAACCATTAAAAACCAAAAAATGCGCTAAACTTAGTTCACAAAATGGGACTTGGTTTTTTGCTATCCTCAAACTGAGTTTTGAGTTAAATTTCTTGACCGTGCAGCTACACGAAAAATTTCGCCGCACCCCATTTCTCGTTCGTAAAATTTTGTAAACAGGACGTGCGAACTGTCACCACAAAAGGGAGAATACGTCATCGTGAATCGACCCATTTGAAGTGCGTAATAAATACATTCATCGTGCATTACATCATAGATCACCATCAGGTAGCCCCTCGACAGTCGACCAAGCACCAGTCCCCCAGGCGGCTCGCACGGGCCCAGACAGCGTGCGAGGCACGGGTAACGTGACTTCTCCGGGTTAAGCGCGGTGCTGGAACCTATAACCACGGCTAGGCCCTTCCTAGCCCGCCACTAGGTTGCACAACTTCCAAACTATCATGTATGTTTTTGACAATATGCACTCATCAAATACCATCCAAAATATCAACTTTAGAGCTGCAATAAGAACACACAATACTCGTCATTTAAATTATTTACAACGCTGTCGGTCATTTACAACTTTAGGACAGAAAAGAATTTCTTTCATCGGACCAACCAAATATAATAACTTACCCAATGATCTGAAAGAAACTAATCGTCGATCCATATTCAAAAACAAACTGCTTCAAATGTTCAAAGAAAAAATAAGTCGTTAAACAAGCCGAACAAAGCTAGCTTTTAGTGTAAAGATTTATAACTTTGTAGCGTTAATTCTGTATAATTTTTACTTGAAGTGTTAGTTTTTTTTTAATTTAGTATAGTTTTATTGTATAATTAGTTTAACTTTGTTTCAACATGAATCTCTTCAAAAGAAACTTTTTCCATTGAGATTCATAGTGTAAATTAGTTTAAATAATATTCATCACATTTCCTCGCAATTGAATAAATAATTTTTGTGTTCTCAGCATGAGTAGAATTTGCTCGCGTATTAATTTTTCTTTTTCAATTGCTGCCAAACGTGCTGAGAACAGTAGCGTCCATTACCAGGGGGCTCAAATGAGCCTTTTGGTGTGGGGGAGTGTGGTGGGCCGCTACAAAAAAAAAATTAATAAATAAATAAATAAATAAAAAGCATTCTTAAGCCCGGTCTGCAGTTCAAGTGAAAATAAACGTGAAAAAATCTTATTTTATCAAAAACGCGACACAGCTAGCATGGGTAACATGGTAGAATCGATGAGGAATGGTTGAAAGTTTCCATGCGATTCCCCTATGTTACAAAACCACGTTTTGTCGCGCTGTTTGGTTATTGTCGAAATAAGATCTATTTTAATCATATTATTAACATGAAGATAATGACTTTAACATCTTTGTCGCCCCTCAAAATGGCATAGGAAATATTCTGTGAGCGCCCTCTATGTGAAATTAGAAGTCAAAAAGTTATCGCCCAGTTTATTTCTCAGCTTCCCAAAGACTGAATGATGTTTTTTAGACATTATTCACGTGGATGTGCCAACATATCTTATAAATTGGTATTAAAATTCCTTGCGCGTCAGTTTTGGGGGCTTCTTCATTTCGAGTAACAAACTACTCTTTTGTTCATGCGTTCATTATGTTCATCTATGAAAAAAAATTATGTGATTTTAAATATGATCAATATCATAGGTTTGAATAAATGACTTACTGACTTACAGTAGACTGGAGCTACTTTGATAATTATGAAATTTTTCTACACAACAATCATCAACAACTAAGTTTACAGTTTAAATTTCATAACTTTCTTCCGCTAGGCTCGTGGCAATCCGGCTCGGTGATCTTCGTTTTGCTTCATTGCCGGGCAAATACTCCTGCTTCCTACTTCTGTCACCGTGGCCGCTGAATCCTCCTACATTGGTTAACACATTTATGCCCTCCGTTCGTTCCGGATGTTCCGGAATGACGTGGAAAACACTTCCAAGCTCTGTGGGCCAATCTGTAAAATAAGCAAAGTTTTATGACGAGAACCACACAAACTAAATTAAATCTAAGAAAACATTTACCGTTCTGTTCCGATTTTCACATATTGGTTGTCGAGGGCTCAGGGTAGCAGTGGCTGATTCCCAGACATTAAACGATGCGGACACTAATTCCGAATTTTCGGGTAAGTTCTTTAGCTCACTTTTATGGTCAAATGATGACAACCCGCACTTGCAGTTCAAACATTTATTTGCACAACTCACTAAACATTTATTTTGGACTTTAAACGAACTTTAATCTATATATATAAAAATGAATGTTTGTCTGTCTGTCTGTTCCCTATAGACTCGGAAACTACTGAACCGCTCATCGTCAAAATTGGCATCTGAGGGTTTTTGGGGCCGGAGATGGTTTCTATAATAGTTAAAACCCCATCCGACTTAAAGGAGGGGGGGATCTCATACAAAATTTGTAGTTTTTCGAAACAAATTAAAGTCTTTTGTTTGTTTTTCGTCTTCATGGTCGAGGCGCCGCGAGCCAACGTCGCAAAAGGATATTAACCATGGCATAGCATACTTATCAGTGAGAATATTTTGGCGCGTATTTCTCAACCAAGAATATTTTCAATGCAAGGGGTGGCGATATGAAGCCTTGATGTGATTTTTTTTTCTACTTGATTCCTAGCTCATTTGTATAGCACATGGTTATGAATGACGCCTAGATGTGATCCAGATTGACATTTTGCCGATCGAATAAAACATTTACATTATTTTTGCCAAACCTTGAAATTGAAAAGTCATGGCATCCATTTTTAGAGATTTTCTTTTCTTTGAGGGGTTTGTTTATCGTCTCTATGGTCAAGCAAACGTCGACGCAAGTGGATAGTAACCAAAACATAATGTTCATTGATCGCTGGAAAAATTTAACAATTAGGCGTCTGTTTCTCAACCAAGCACCTATATTTCTTATGCACGTGGGGGCGATATGCAACCCAGATGTTTTTCTCGCTTAATTGTACACAGCACGTGGAAATAAATGACGCCTAGATGTGACACGGATTGGTATTTTATAAATCGAATTAAAAGCAATTGAAAGATTTGTAAAAATACTTCCATATTTGTTGTCCATATAGCATTTGTTGTCTATAAATATAAATTTAGTTCTGATGCTAATGAAATAATGGTATGACACTTTGCGGACAATTGTAAAAAAAAATACTGAAAGTAGAGAATTTACATACAATTTTTTAACCCATTTTGCACACAAGGTTATTTTTGAATCATATTGATAACAGAAATATGAATAAGATGTTTTCTACAGAGGTAGATCGGAAACATTTAGTTGAACATGTAAAAATGTACTTAACTGAAAAAGAAGATGAAAAAATCCGATGCGACACATGAACTGATCAAGAGCCTTTTCTTTAAATTAGATAAGATAGGACTGACGTGTTCATAAGTGAAAGGTATCAGTGAAATAAACTGATTTTTATTGACCAAAAGTGAGGGAATTCATTTTCCGAAAGAATTTTCATTCAAGGAACACTAGAGCATGTTCAAACGTTCAACTTTTCTCTGTTACAAAAAAAAATAAAAAATTACGTTTTCTTCTAAAAATTGTTACGTCGGCCCAAATACACAACTGAAACGAATTTGGAAATAAAACTGGGAGCTTTTTATTTGAAAGAAATCTGAAAAAAACATCGTACTTTTTGCTTACATATCAATTCAAGTACGTAGTTTATTTGGAAAGTGTTTTTGTGTTGCATGACTGCATAAAAGAGACTTTAGATCCGCTTCTTTTTTGAAAAGTGAGACTTTAAAGCTGATATTCAACTGGAAGCAAAATTTTTATGAGAAATGTTTAGTATACTTTTAAAGTGTTCAAAACAATATTCGCTCCTGTCAACTTACACGGTGGGGCAAGGGCAAACGTCGAACTTTTGAGAAATTCATCTTCAAAATGATTCAATATGTTGAAAAGACCAGAAGGGGTAATCCGAACGTTGAAACTGAAGCGGATATTTAAAATTCTTAAATGTCTTTGTAAATGAAGGTCATTTGCTTTGAACAGCATTCGTTAAAAGTGGAATAACAAACATAAATTTATACTGCTGGAATACTGCAGATATATCAATGAAACTTGATAAAACAAAAACAGATAGGGTGATTTGCCAATCGTTGCACAGCTAAGCACATGATTTTGGTTTTTATGCTGTATTTTAGTCATTTCAATCAAATTCACTCGATTTTTTTTTGTCGATGCACCCATACAGGATTGGTCAACAAGATCCAAAAATTCAAGTGTTTGAAAAAAGTAACATAAAAATTTAAAAAATCATTTAAAAAAGCTTGTCTGTGCCCAATAGTTGCACAGGCAAATTTCATGTCGTTCATAATGTTGTCCGATTTTTTCCAATGGTTGCACATTTTAAAAATCAGCCATCATGTGGTCGTAGAGGCTGATATTGGTTACGGAAGCTTATTATGAGAACTTTTGTTCAAATGCAATCTTATTTGGAGACGGCCCTTTTCGAGGGAAGGGGGGGGGGGGGGAGGTGGGTCTTCCATATAAACCGTCAAATGCCCAATGGGAAAATTCGAACCGAAAATCTAAAAAAACACAAAGCCACCGGTTTGAGTGTCTGGAATAGCATTTATCACACGTGAAGTTTTCTCAGAAACTCAAATTGAACCGAAGCCATTTGAATGGAGTGTTATTTGACCTAATCTACCCAGTGTTGAACTTTTTTCTTTATATGTCCTACCAACATACAATTTTATGTCTTTAAAATCCCATAGAATGAACTGAAAGGTTTTTAATGCTTAATTTTCAAGTGCCTATTTACAGGTGAAAAGATTAGAGAACGTGATCTGTTTTGCCGCCCTTTTACCCCTATGAAGAATATGTGGTTTTAAAAAACAATTGTTTTAGGATTCACTTGGAAGTCAATCGATTTTAACGTAATGAATATTAATTTAAAACTTGAAAATGGACACAACCACGCCCAAAGTTTCGAATCGTTCGACTGATTTATGCTCATGATATACCATTTTGTATAAGTATTTATCTTTTCGAAAAGTTAATTGATTTAAATATCTTTTTCATGTAAGTGGTTTTATTTGTAATTAATGTAACCTCTGTAGCATTTCATCAATCTTCAGGAAACAATCACATCACATAGAGCTTTCCGGTTGAAAAACTTTTTTGGATCAAATTAGGTTTCACAAAGCTATGGCTGTTAATTTTTCTGGATGATAAGGTCGTAGTTTTCCTATTGTACAATATTCTGACAATATTATTAACAATATCAAGGGGATCGCTGTTGACATGGAATTCAACTCTATAAGATTTGTCGTCTCGAAATTAGAGAAATAGATTTTTTCAGAACAAATTTTAGATTCTTTGCATAAAATGTTGAGTAAATAAATAAATAGATAAAAAAAATCGAAATAAATCTGATAAAAAAGTAGTCTCGCAAAGCTCAAAGACTTTGACACTTTTCAGACAATGCAAGTTGCCCGACTTTCGTACATTCATAAGTTTTTTCAACGAGTTTAATAATTTCAAAACTTCAATTTTAGGATTCGACGGTGGAAAAGATAAACTTATGGAAATATAAAGTGTCTTTGAATTATTGAACTAATTATTAAAAATCAACATTAAGTGCAAAAAATGTGAAAATTCTAAGTGGAAAATAATTAATAAGAGCACAGAAATTACAAAAATTAATATTGCAGTCAATGAACGTGTTCAATTTTGTATGACAATTTGTATGGGAGATTAACTTTTCGCATGTCCAAGAATTTCAAATAAATTTGAAAATAAAGTTTGTTTTAAAGCATTGATTTTGCCTATTCTTAAGATTAATTTGTTGCCAACATGAGAAGAAGCAAAGCATTTCATGAAAAAAGTTATAACCATTTCGAAATAAAAAATCGTAATCCATTGTAAAATTTAAGGATTTGCTTTCTGGAGCTTTCAATAATTACATGACATGTTTTTGCGAATGTTTTAAATGAACACACTTATTGGCTATGCAAAGCAGTATAATGCGATTCTTATTTTCATCCTACGATTAACCAGCTTTCAAATTAGCTGTCAAAACAATAAAATTCAAAAATATTTACCTATTTTCAATTTTTTGAATGACCACAAATATCATTTCTGGAGTACGAGTAAGGTTTAGTTTTTTTTTCAAATGCTATGTATTGCAAGAACCAAGAAATATTTTAAAAATCCAAAATTATGTTTTTTAGACTTTCAGTACATCTCTGATGGTTTTTGAATGAAAATTTGGATTTTTCCGCACAAGCCTCCTTACTTATTCAAAACATGTTGTTATAATTCAGGACTTAGTCAATCGCTTCCAAAATTTTTAGTGCTATTTTTGGCTGTGAAAATAACCAAACAAAGTTATTGGAGGTATACAAATTTATAAATTTGAAATTTCCAAACAAATTTTGCAGCGGAGTTATGTACAACAATTGGACAGGAGGAGATTGAGCGGACCAATTGTTGCACGATCCGACATATTTTCTGGTTAAGTAAGGATCATATTTTTTTTTTCAAAATCATGGTGTTGCAATTGCCCAACAAACGTTAAGTATAGAAAACTGATTCGAAAAATGTTTTGTTCTGACGTAAAACCTTATTTGCCGTAGAAGGAATGTTAAGGTTTTTGTTAACAAATAGCGCGAAAACCGCGCGAAAAAAACAAGAAAAATTGAAACTGTCGTAAGATAAACATTTAACAGCAGAAAACATCTCAAAAGCCTCATTTCATCAGAAAACATTCCGAATTACATGATCGAGTATTATTTTTGAGGAAAAGTTCAAAAACAGCTGAAATATTGACAATTTAAGTCATGCTGTGCAACAATGGGTTAGGGGACAACGATTGGCAAATCACCCTATACGTATTAAATTGATTTTAAAGCCATTATTCTAACGCATCTGAAAATAAGCTTTGCATTTACACTAGCCCCAAAATACGGGACAAATGTTAACTTAGATTTTTTTTTGCCAACATTTTTGAATATTTGACTTTTAAAGAGAAAATAAAAAACGTGGGGAAATTATATAATGATGCACTGATATTTTTTGCTTTAATAAATTTATTAAAAAACAGAAATTTGCACTGTATAAAATCGATAATTTTCATACCATGATAAGTGTTGTTTGGGAAAACTTCTCATGTTTTGGCATATGGCGTTTGGCATATGGCGGAACATTTTTTTAACATAATTTTGGCTCAAAAATGATAGATATTCAAACTGCTTCGAAGGGCGAGGATGGTGAAAAAAGCTGTTTGAAAATGTTTATTAAAAATCCTTTTCATCGTTTTTTTTTTTCAAATTACATTTTCACCTCCAAAAAAAACATAATCTAAAGCTAATCAGGGGCTGGAAGTGCTCATAATACAGAATTTTAAGAATATACTCAAAAAACTTTCCCGATTCACACTATTGATCGGTTTTCAAAATTCTATTTCCATAAAGTACAATGTGCAATAAATACCAATATGCGAATCTTTTTCTTTCAATTAGAAATTTATGTAAACTCGAGCCAGGTGCATCAGCCTACCTTCTTCAAGCAGTGGGGGACAAAATTGGAAAAGATTGGGGAGCTCCCATGTAAGTTTAAGATACAGAGCTTTCAAAGAAGGGACCATATTTTAAAAGAGGGTTTTTTTGCGTACGGATATTTGGCATAACTCAAAAATAAATGCGACAAACTTTTTTATGGAAGTTCGTAACTTCCCACTTTGGGAAAAAAAAATGGTGGAAAATTCATAAATATTGACATTATTTGAGTCAATACTGATGTTATGAAATCGCTTGGTACATCTTTGTACCTGAAAATGATCACATTTTCATATGTGATGAAAGAAATTAGAGAAACATGAACTATCAAAGAACGAAAGAACATAAGCCGTAAATATCATGAAAAATAAGTAAGTTGCGGCAAACCCGAAGCAATCGACCATGTGCTCGTTCGGCTAAAATCCCGAGTCGATGGGTGGGGTTAGAGAAACAAGAGAGATCAATAGAGGGAAAGATCACATGCGGGATATACATGGTGTTTCGATAGAAGGTCCAGCAGTTGATCGGCAGAGCTCGATTGCTCGTGTTCGCCGGTTCCATCACGTTCACCGTGGTGGAATTGGCTAACGCGCCGTTGTACCGAAGCGGAGATTGCAGGTTCAAGTCCTGTCGGTGAGCCGTTGTATCTTTTTCGAAATTTTCATGATATTTACGGCTTATGTTCTTTCGTTCTTTGATAGTTCATGTTTCTCTAATTTCTTTCATCACATATGAAAAAAAATATTATTTGAGTCATTTTGAAGCTTTAAAAACAGAGTACAAATTTCAGATCTTGAAAAACAAGTTTAGAGATCTAGCTTCAGTAAATAATATATATCATCTTCGAATTGCAATTTGGAACTCCAGCTGCAGCTCTCATTTCAAAGTTGTTTGTTCTAAACCATGTTTGATTTGAAAAAATTGCTTACAAAAATCTAAATTTGAAAAAAAAATTACAAATTACATTTATTTTTGCAAGGTGTAGCAAAGCACACCGGGTCAGCTAGTTACTTATATTTAATTTATTTCTAACACTTAACAATTATTGCGACTGTATAACAATTTAGAAATTAGCGGCCTGGCCGTCTTGTCGTCGTGCCTGAACAAACTGAAGTGAAGTGATCGCTGGAATGGCGCTTCGGAAAACCCAAGCCGATCTTCTTTTCCGCTGTTGAATAAAACGTCCTTTTCACCCGCTAAAACAATTCGCGGCTTTCATAACAAGATTTCTATAGCGATGAAATATTCCGCGCACCGCGTCCTACTACGACGTGTCGAAATCCTGCTGACTACCTCGCTGCTCGATTACCATGCCTGAACATTGGTCACGAAGCAAAATTGGTCCCTGAGTGGCAAAACACCGTTGTAGGTAACATTGATCACTGGGGTAACTTTGATAACGGGAAATTTTTCCACATAATCATCAATAACTAAGTCTGAAGTTGAAATATTTAAAAACTTTTTTCAACGTTTAAAACCTTTAAATTGAGCTTCAAATTGGGAAAAAATTTGTTTTTTTTTCAAATTTCAAATGTAAGTAAAATGTTATTTCAAATTTTTGAAATATCTATTTTTCCGGAGGCTAGCGAACAAACACCCTTCTTGGTGAAATAAAAGTGTTTGGAAGCAGCAGGTTGATTTATGTGAGAGTTAAACTTTTTTTCTTAGTAAATGTATAATTTTGGCGTTGTATTTGTTGTATTCTGAGGCAAATTTTTGTTATTGAAAAAATAGGGACATTTTCCAAGAATAAGCCAGTTGAAGGCAAAATGGTAAAAACCCTATCAAATGGAAAAGTTTGAAGGAAAAAAATAAAGAGGAATAGTGCAAGGGCCTAGGAAATTGAATGATGGCAAAATTTTCATTTTTTCTTCGTAGTTGAATTTTTTTAAGTAATATTCAAAATTTAGCCCCTTAATTTATGCAGCACCATTGTCCACCTTTCGATTTTAATTGTTGTTCGGCCATTACACATTAAGGACCGCGATGTTGTTTTTTTGGACCGCGATGAAATCTTATGAAGGTGTTTTGTATCCTTTATGATCAAGAAAACTCGTTAAAACCGTCAAAATAGAGACTGATCAATTTTACCCCAAAGCATTAAATTCTTAACAGGGACGAAATCGAATTTTGTGTTCATAGCAGTACCTACTGGTTTTAAAAATATGAAACATGCCCCATTCCTTCTAACCGAAAAAATAAGCGAAAAATATTGAAAAAAGTGATCAATCTTACCCCGTTTTACGGTACCTTTTTTCAGCTCGATTCAGGTTAACTTTACCTTCTACTAGAGGTAGAAGTTACTTTTTTGGCTTCCACGAACGTTCACCTTGCTATCTTGGTGGAATGAAATTAAACTCTTTAAATCAGGGGTGGCCAAACCATGGCCCGCGGGCCACATGTGGCCCGCGGCTGTCTTTTTGTGGCCCGCGAAGCTTTTTCCAAAATGTTAAATGTGGTTTTTGCTCTATTTAAGAGTTGAGGTTTTTTCTTGGTTTCTGTACCATTTAGAGATAGAATTCATCAAGATCTGTACCAACCATTCAAGACTTCGAATTAAAAGTAGAAAAAACCTGTATATTTTTTAATTTTCTAATATTTGATGCATGAACTGGAATTTCGAATAACAGATGTGTATTGTGATGATTTTTCTTATTTTATTACCACTTACCTACCATTATTCTTAAAGCAATGAGAGCTCCTAAATGGGTGCATGACACTAGTGTGATTGGTTCATAGTTGGTTATTTGTCAAAATTTAGAATTTATGGCTATTTAAGATTTTAGATCGGAGAATATACTTCATTTGTCAGCTTTCATTGAAATCAACGAAATATTTACTGTACATATCACGGCAAAATAGATACGAATGTACATTACATGACAATTCGTGCAGGGTGTTTCCAGATGTTTACCAAACTTTTAAATTTGCTAATTTTTGCAGAAGGTATTATTTAATAGTCTTGGCAGCTTATTAATGATTTTTCACAACTAACTTTTTTTAATATTTTATTTTAAAAGCTATTGAAATTCACTGCGTTTTGATGTGTCATGTTATAATATCCATAAAAAATTACAAAGTAATGTGGATTTCATTTTTTTTGGCGAAAAAATATGATATCAAATGCCTCAGAAAAAATAAATTTTGAAATCTGCAAAAAAGGATGTATTTTAAAGTCGCATAAATATACAAATTTTGTTATCCAATGGAAAATATAGGAACCTTGTCACAAACCCGTCAGATAATAAAATTGTTCCCATATCGAAGATAATTTCGTAAAAGTTCGAAACCATTTAAAATCCTTCTTTTTAATCTTCAGGCATATCTACATGTTAAAAATGTGCCGTCATTCTTTGATAATTTTTTGAAATTTTTTATATAAACCATGTCATTTAAACTGGTGCAAATTGAAAAAAAAAATAAAACACCGCTCTCAAAATTTCTTTAAAAAACCAACTTCTCGAATATGATGAAAAGATTAAAGATACATGAGAATCAATGATTTTTTCGAAATATTCATGATATTTACGCTTTATGATTTTCCTTTCATTGATTCTCATGTTTCTCTCAAACTTTTCATCATCTTCAAACAATTACCTAGTGATAATTTTCAGAAACAAAATGAACCAAAGATGTTATCATAGAATAACATTCGATAAATAAAACAAAGTTCTACGAAACTACAGAAAAACGAAAAAGTAATGAGTAAAACTCATATTAAAACTGATTAAAATTGACAATTTTTATGGTATCCATTATAAAACATAAAGAAAAGTTGACTAAATGTTTTTAAATATTTATATTTATTCAAACCATTTTATTCTTAGGCGAAGTTGATGAGTTTTGAACGGAGAGGTTCAGATCTGCTCTGTTTTTAACAGAGATTTCTTATCTAGTTCTAGTAGTTGGTTAGTTCCAAGTTTTTGAGCGATTTTATGACATAAATCGTATTTTCGTTCATGACAAATGGGACTCCTAGATTTTTACTCACTCCAACTGGTTTTCCAGCTTTGCAACTATGCCGGAAAAAAAGATTGCGTTTTTTATAGATCAAACACCTCCTATATTGGAAATTCATTTCGTAATTCAAATTTTTAAAATCTGTTTGAATAGTGTCAAATTTTGAAGCCGATTATTTTTGGCATGTTTCTATAGCCATGGTCACTATTTGAAAATCCGATTTTATAGAATGCATTTCACTAGAAACTGCATTTTGAATTGTTGAAGTTAGTTCAGTTTTGAAACTATCAATGATGGAGGTCTGGTTAATTTTTGAAATAGTTATTTTGAAATATATTTCTTAAAAACTTGGTTTGCAAATGAATAATTGTTTTTTTCATTTTTTGTGCAGCGCTGCCGATTAAGTAGTGACATCTGAAATGGGCATTTGTGAAGCAGGGCGCACATGTTAGAAGTGGGTTGATCTTTTTAATTTTAGGAAGCTCGCAGTCGATACCTATAGGGGAGAATGAGGATACTTGATCCCTGGGGATACTTGATTCCTTAGCTATATCTCGAAACTGGAATGTCTTACAAAGATCAAATGTTCTAGAAAAATGTGCCAAAATGAGCAAAATAACAATGCTTGTAGTTTAAAAAATTTTTAACAAAATAATTGTTTGAGTAATTGAACTTTGTTTGAAAAATTTCACAAAATGTAACTTCAAGATCTTTTTGCATCACTTTAAAATGTTCCTTATATGGGAAAATTATGAAAAAAATATTTGTTCCAATGCATCAATCGTTCGAGCGTAAAATGAACTTCATAATGCCATATTTTCAAAGCAATGGAAAACTCTCAACTTTTTTCAGAAAAAGTTTTCAAAAATGTTGATTATGGGTACAATTGATCCCCTAGAGTTGGGTACAATTGATCCCCCTTCCAAACGGCATATTCTTCTTCTGAATTGATCGTTATGATTGCTGATTACGAAATTACTAATATTTATACAAAAACTAATATTTATCAAACAATTATCTGAAGAAAAGAGCAAAAATAATTAATTTTCTCTTAATTTTAAAAAATAGCGCCTTTAAGTATGCAATGTTATTAGCGTTGAGACAAAGTTCTAGAATTTTCTTCTCATGTCTGTTATAAATTGTGAAATGAGAACAAACATGACCAAAATAGTCAATTAACATTCTATCTTGGGGTTTTGTTTGATTTTTATACAAGGATTAGGGCTTCCTGAATAAAAGATCAAGTCTCCTTCAATAGGGGATCAAGTCTCCCCTAACTTCAGAAAAATCGCAATTTTTTTACTCCCACAAAAACGCTTCTAGTTCATCAACGGGTTCAAGTATCGTTCTAATTTTTGGAACATAGAAACTTGAAGTTACAAGCTGGCAGAAAATGTCAAAGACGGCGAGTTGCTAAATTTTTCCAAAAATATATGGTGAAAATAAGAAAAGGGGATCAAGTACCCCCACTCTCCCCTATATATCATCACATTATTTTCTTTGTCCTTATTTCTTAAGGAAAAGTTAGACAACTCAACATGATACAGAAGTCAAAAATCAGAATTTTTATATTTTGAATAATTATAGCCATGAAAAAAATAATGTACTGTGGAATTCCCATACTAAATATTTGACATTTCTGCAACAAATCAACCCAACAGAAGTTTAAATCATTTATTTGCTTGGAAAATTTAAAAAAATGATGGTGTGGCCCGCCAGTCTATCGCATTTCCAAAATTTGGCCCGCCTGTTGATAATGTTGGCCACCCATGCTTTAAATCTTGGATAGACGCAGGACCCATACCTACTTAAAGATAATTTTATTCATTACACATCTGGTTGAGAATAATCGACTTAAAAACATGAGGATATTAAGATTAAAGCAATAGAAGGAAATACGAATAATGGCTTTTGTGTTTTTCTTGAAAACTCAATAGAATACTAGACCGAATATTCGTTTCACCGAATAGTTGAAAAGGTCTATGGTATTCCACTATTCGATACGCCTCTATACTTTCAATAATTTCATGAAATGTTTTCACCATGGTTATATACAGGGCCGTAGGAAGAATCGACTCATGGGGGGGGTTTTGGTGACTGATTTTAAGCTATGATTTTTTGTGCAAAAATGCACGAATACAAAAAAAAATAAAAACAAATTTTGATTGCAACTATATGATTAGTCATTTTTAAGTACTTTGACATTAAAAGTTTTCGTATTAAATCGTAACTTTAGAAAATTGGTTCTAAAATTAAGAGTTAAAGAGGTTAAAATCTTTGAATTTGTTTTAAAGTGTGGTAGAACAAACTTAGTTTATTTGGGCATAAAATAAGCTTTTTTAGGAAAGTCTTCAATTTCTTAAAAATGAACTTCTTCTATACTCAAATCAAACAAGTTCAAACTATTCTTCAAATTCAAAAAAATTTGCCTTTGATGAAAATAAATCAAATTTTCAAAAAAAGTAAAAGATAAAAATCATAAGATTTGCTGATCAAATTTTTTGATTTAAACTTGAACCAAGTTAATGATTTAAGTTTAAAAATTGGCTTTAAAAAAAACGGCAATAATATTACATTGCGGACCAAATACGAGATATTTCGTGTTTTCGCTAGCCGCTAGTATGCTCTATTAAAAAGCATAATTAAAATGAGATAAATCTTATAATGAAACCTCATTCTACAAAATGGAATACGACACTTCCGCTCAAATATCTACATTAAATTAGCAGAATTTTGTCTATAGGGTTCTGGAACATAAAATGCCAAATTTTGGTGCCCTTAATATGTGGAAAATGTCATACAATGCACTGGAAAAATATAGAAATTTGTGAAGGATTTTTAGGAGAAAATTTTTCTTTACTAGTAAATATGTCTTATAAAGAATCAATTCCATAATGAAAATCCTGTGGAAATTTTTTTTTTAAATAAAATATGTTTTTTTTTTGCGAATAAAATAAAAAAACTCAAATTCAAACTTTTATTTGTGGTTTTCAGCATTATGTTTGCAAACTAATTTTGTTGATAAAATTGGAATCTGGAAATTGAATTGACAAGCAATTTTAACACATTAAGCACCGCCAAGAAATCTACGACGTGAAACACCGAAATTCGGCATTCAATATCTCAGAAACCCCTGGATTTTTTAAGAAACCGAAAATATTGTGTTCAATTTTGTCGAATAAAGTTTAACACTTAGATTCAGTCCATTTGAGTTATATTTCGAAGTGTAGCACAATAAAAAATTGTGCTTTGAATTTGTATCCTAATTTCTATACGATTTCTGAAGTGTTAAAAAGAAAATAAGATTTTCGAATTTTATTCCAGATCAGAAATTTCAGAGCCAAGTTATAGAGCCCTCATTCATGAATCTATTAATTAAATACTGTATTTCAGGATTAATTTAAATTCACTATTTTAATTACTTATTTTGGATCTGTATTGTGAATCAGATTTAAATATAAATTTACAAAGATTTGAATCTTACTTTTCAATTTTGGATTGCCATTTCGAAGCTTTAAATTTTTGAATTTTGTGTAAGAATTAAGTTCAAGAACTTCGAATTTGAATATAAAACAAAATTTTTCTTCACTAATCACTAATCACTAATCGTACTTCCATAGCCAGAACTTATGTCTGAGTCCCAAAGAATAATAAGCGTGTATTATTATTCTTCTTGTCTTTGTTCATATTTTTGATCATTTTAACATAAAAAAAACATCAAAATGATCAAAAACATAAAATTTTTGGGCCTACCATGGAGCAGAGAACGCAAAGACATCTGGAACACAGGAACAGGAAGAAACGTGGACCACCAGTACCATACGTTTCAAAGGGGATCGTTGGAAGCATGCTAAGAAAAATGCTCCGTGATGAAAATAACATGCTAAATGTTAAGTAACTTCACCGATCACTAGAACCATTCTTCATCGGCTGGAAATGATTTATTTGGTACACAGAAATCACAAAACTTAAGACTAAAAATCTTTTTAAAAATTTGACATATTCGATGAAAGTTTTTAAAAATTTACTTGTATTTTTCTGCGTTGAACTGTTTTGGATTTCAGTGTACAATCATTTCTGGTCTTAGACCAAGGATAAAGCGCCTTTACTCGCTCTTGAAAATAAAAAAGAAACGGAAACATTAATTGAACATTAAACCTATCGAGGTCTGTTAAGAGCTCGAAAGATTCTTTAAATATTTTACCCTTTTAAGAGAATTTGATAGTGAGATAACTTCAAAACCTCTCTGCAAATAATGAACTTTCCGTTTTAAAAGTAGGTGATTGTATTCAGTTTACTTATTAAAAATGTAAATCTTATATGATTAAAAAAACATTATGAAAATGCAAACATTTAAAAACCATCAACTAGTGCATAAGTGAAAAAAATATAAAGACGAAAGATTGGAATTGGCTCACCGGGTTTTGGCTCTCGTTGGGAATCACTATCATCATTCGTGATGATACTGCGGTACTGCTTCGGCCGGAGGTATATTCAAAAAATATCAAAAACTAACCCCTTTCCTTCCAGAAAACACGTTTTCTCACTTTTTTCGTCCTAAACAGTTAACCAATTTACATAATCGCAGTAATCCGCGGTATGCAACAAGACAACTTCAAAACGTTTGCTCAATGAAAACTAAATCACAAATAATTCCCGCTTTCACGTCCCTTTTAAAATGATTTTTTCAGATGCTCTCAAAATATAAATTGCTCAACACGCACTTTCATTCTTAATTTCAAACTTTTCATCTTTGGACATTGTGATTTAGAAAATATTTTTCTGTTAACCTCAACTGCAAACGAAAATCCCACAACCTATTCATTTTTCCACGGTATCGTCTTGCGGTTTCTCAAACACTTTTGAATGCGCTATTGAATCACTTCCAACCAAAACTAAGACGACCCATCCACGAGTCATCTTTTTATTAGCTGCTGTTGAAATTTTTCTCTACTTCACATATTTCACTATTTCAAATAATTTAACAAACACGATTTTAACAGACGGGGGAAAAACGCGTGCGCTGCAATTTCGAAATCTCGCAAGATCCCTTGAATATAAAACAAAATTTTTCTTTTTATTATATTCATTAAACTTTAATCAAAATATTGAAAATACATGTGCTCAAAAAACATGATTCAAATTTTAAATGATTTTCATAACCAAGTTTGAACCATGATTTAAAAGCAGCTTTTCATTTCTAATTTCTCATGACTTTTTGTACTGAAAATCAAGAATCCTGAACGGGATACAGAATCCGAAATACGAAAATAGGAATACAATTTGGGTTATGGGAATTATGGAAACAGAACCTCT